>NW_024041150.1:8633708-8671208 GCF_014851395.1 Micropterus salmoides
CCCTGGTGTTTCCAGACCTTCCTCTGTCCCTGCATTGTCTGGGCCGAGTCTCTTGTCCTTCCATCTCAGCCACAGGTGCAGAGTAGTCTGTAATTACAAGAAGAAGAAGAATCTGTAAATTTTTTGGACATTTATGGAGTCTACCTGCGTCTGTTACCAATATTTACCCGGGAACAAAGGTGCTGCTTCATTGACCGGTGTGTTCAGCGCCTCGCCGCTCTTCTCCTAAACCGCTTGAACCGGTCTGCGTTCGTAGCTTTGACCTCAGTGTGGCCGAGGTACAGAGAAGGGGCCCGATCGGGATCAACGTTTCACCGCCTGCGAACACGGTCACAGTGAGAACCAGACTACAGCGTTTTTCATTCAGGGGGGTTCAGTCAGAGAAAGTGTAAAATAAATAATCATATTAACTATAAAAAGTCAGTTGATTAAAGTGTCACAGTAGAAAACATCAGTTTGGTCCATCATACACTGAAATATATATTTGCCTTTTAAATTGTAGGATGATCATATTTAGGGGCCCATAGCGTCCAACAGACTGAAAAGCCCTGTTGTCCATTACTGCATGGAAAGATGAATAACTAGACTAACGTTAGCGCTTCATGGTGAACTTGTGCCTCCAATGTTCTTCTTTTAGCTTGAGACTAACAGATGTAGCCAAATAAAGTGCTATGTAGCCCAACTTAGATGTAGAAACTTTAAAGCTGGTTAGCGTTAGGCTTCAGCTCAAATACTAACGGTCTGGTTATTTTCCCACAGCATAACATTTACAGAGTAATTGTAACTTACCTTTGTGAAAAAGCTCTGAACGCACCATCACGCGCCATTCGCCGCCTCTGAAACGTGAACGTGGCTTGTACTATTGTTTTTTTTATGATATTCTGTTCTTAAGCTTTATCAGCTTCCATCATGAGAACGAATATTACTTTATAACACAGCAGGTGGACGCCATCTTCAACGCCGCCGTCTTCCCTCCATGCAGTCAAGTCTGGCACATTATGTTTGTGCCGCGGATTCCCAAAATGCTTTGCGTTCACCGCTGGTAATTTCATTATGTGTATAATGTAACTTTCCACTAGTATAATATTAATTCAAATTACAGCTGCTTCAGTCTGGGGTTGTTTTTTATTGCGGTTATGAGCCTTGATTTTAGTCAGTAATCAGAACCGTTTATGCAGAACAGACTTCAACATTTATAAAGTTTGTTGCAGCACATCAAACTTTTTTTAATCCCGCTCCATCCAGGCTGTGATTGGTCTGTTCAGAAAAAGTGATGCTGACGAGAGCGTCGGTGTTTCAATAAAAACAGCCGGCTCACATTATCCAAACCCACACGCTCCTTTTTCCCTGTAGTCTTCTGTCCTACTGATCAGCTGCTGCTGCTCTTCAGGGCTGTTCAGGGGCCGCAGGGCGACCGGCCCACCGGGTGAATCCCGTTACTCCGACTATGTTTTGGACGATTAACACTGGAGGGCCGGCGGGGGGCAGATCACGGTCGGTTCTACTCGTAAATCTTTTTCCGGTTCACACGGATCTACAGGCGCTGCTCTCTGCCTGTCTGCTGTTTGTGGCGACGCGTTATAAATAAATAAATACGTTCACCTGCACGTTCAGCAAACCAGCTTTTGGACAAACAGGATTTTCACGTTGAAAAAAATTTCTTCAACATTTGATACCTTGTTAAATGACGATTAAGACTTTTTAAAACTTTTTATTGGCCTTCATTCTCGCAAAATTGATTTATCACCTTTTAAAAGACTTTTTAAGACCCTGCGGACGCCCCGTTTCCTGTTGTACCTGAACGCACCACAGGTTAAACCTGCAGACCAATAAAAACACACCTTCACACTGCGATAAAAACTTAATTTAATGTGGCTTCATGTTACAGCGTCCGTCAGTACCTGAACAGGTAGAGAGCCAATCAGAGCAGGGCGTCTCACAACATGTGACAGCCGCTGCCTGCAGACGCCAGACGGCACAAAGATACATTTAAAATACAGAAAACAAAGTAACGCAACACCCTGAAGGCTGCTGCCGCCTGGACACACCTGTGTACAGCTGTACATGCCTGTGTGTACAGGTAGTACACCTGTGTACACACCAGTACTACCTGTACACACAGGTAGTACAGGTGTGTACAGCTGCGACTGGTTTTCCTTCGTTGTGAGCAGCAGACAAACACTCACCTGCTGAATACAAGTTATTATTCAGGTGATGAGTCATCACTCAACAGGCCACGCCCCCACGCCGACCCTGTGAGTCACCTGGTTTCTGGTGATTTAAAATCCACCATAATTTGAATGTAGTTTGGTGGAAACTCGACGTTCAGACGTCTGCAGAGAAATCTTTTTCCCAGCAGGCACTTCTTCAGGCCCCTCCCTCCCACGCGGTCCGTGCGGTGATGTT
The DNA here is from genome assembly GCF_014851395.1 of Micropterus salmoides. Lineage (NCBI taxonomy): Eukaryota > Metazoa > Chordata > Actinopteri > Centrarchiformes > Centrarchidae > Micropterus > Micropterus salmoides. Next base: position 8,636,115 of record NW_024041150.1, read on the forward strand.
GTCCAGTGATCTCACCTGGAACCTCAGAATGTCCAGCTAGGCTAACAGTTTCCCCCCGCTTCTAGTCTTTGTGCTAAGCTAGGCTAACAGTTTCCCCCCTCTGTTCCCTTCATGCTGCTGATGTCAGAGCGGCGGCTACGTGGCGAGCGCCACGGGGACGATCTCTCTCAGCAGCCGGTTGAGGGCGTGGACTTTCTCCTCCAACAGGAAGTTCTTCTTCTCGGCGCTCTTCTGGCGCCGCTCGGTGACCTGCAGAGCCTTCATCAGCTGGGAGTTCTCCACGTACAGGTCCTTCAGCAGCGCGCTCGACTTCGTGTTCTTCGCCACCTGAGGGACGAGACAAACGCAGCGACACGTCACGTCACAGCACGCAGACGCCAACGGAGCGCAGACGGGAGCTGAGACCCACCTGCTCTTGGAGCTGCTGGACCTTCTCCTGCAGGACCGTCCGGACCCCCTTCAGCCGGGTCTCCAGCTCCTCCAGCCTCTGCTGCAGGGCCGACAGCGCCTTCTCGTACTGCTCCTGAACACAACACAGCGCTGCAGTACATGGACTCACACACGGGACACTTCTGAGGTACTTGTACTTCACCTGAGTACTTCTGTCTCCTGCCTCTACTGCACCTCTAAGAACTCTGAGCAGGAAGCCTTGAGTAAAAGTCGACACCTTCCCGGCGTGTTTAAGACTGCGGCGCCACTCTGAGCTGTAACGCTCGACGTCGCTCTTTTAAAGGGACGTGGCAGTTTTTAAAATGAATTTCAGTTGCTGTCTCTATTCGTGCACTTCCACTCACTATTCTGAGGCATCGTGCGTTCACACTGAAGTACGGCAGCATGCAGCGCTGGGAGGACCCGGACGGTCGTAACGGCTGAAACGCTGGACACGTCTCGCCCTCAACCACCGCCATTTTAGCTACGTAGCGGAAGGGGCGGGCCAACAGGAAGCAGCAGAGAGAGGCCGTTTCATCTCCAAATCCACTTCTGAGGAGTTTTGATGTTAAATATTGACAGTTTTACAAGAAGTGACGGCAGATTAAAAATGTGCTTGAAAGTTTTTGGAGTTGAGGTGGCGGCGGGCGGAGCTGGCGAGGCCGTCACAGAGCGGCTGCAGCAGCGTCAGGAAGCTCAGCCGTGTCAGTTTAAATGAAGAGACTTGAGGAGTCTGTGTCGTTATTTTTAAAGTTATTATTATAGCTGGTGTTTTGGAGCTCTGCAGGTCTCAGACGAGTACTGCATGTTGGAGTACTGCATGTTGGAGTACTGCATGTTGGAGTACTGCATGTTGGAGTACTGCATGTTGGAGTACTGCATGTTGGAGTACTGCATGTTGGAGTACTCGAGGAGTACCTGAGAGAGACACGGCACAGATCACGTTTATTTACAGGCGTACCTGCTGGTCACAGTCTGAAACCTGCTACAAGCGTCTAAAAACCCACAGCGCCTTCACTGAACTACGATCAGATGGAAAACACAGCAGGGGCCCAGCCCTGGGGACCGCCCAGCCCTGGGGGCCCAGCCCAGCCCTGGGGGCCCAGCTGGTTCAGATGAGTGGTTAGTATAATATTACAACATGATATTAAAGGTCTACTCTTAGCTCGGTACACTGGTTCGTCTCTGTATGAAAAAACGAGTTTTAACAAAAGGCGGCGATTTAGCCAAACAGCCAGCTAACGTTAGCCAAACGCTGCCGGCTTCTGCGGGTTGTGCTGAATCCTGCAGCCCGCTGAGAAGAACGCTCCTTCGTGCTGAGCGGAGAGGAGGTGCACGTCTCTGCAGGCCTCCTCCTCAGTTATCGCCACATCTTTCAGCTGAATCTCAGAACGCTCCTTCTACTGTGATCGAAGATTATTTAACGACTAAACGTTCATTTACTTTGAGTCACTTATTATGAACCCGCGCAGCATGTGTTACAGCAGGATCTGGTGCTGCGAGCAAAACTCGCCGTAACACCGGCGCATCTCGCTCTCGTCTTTGAGTCAGCCGACGACGGGGGGGACACTGCGGTACTCCTAGAAGTACTGTAGTACTCTGTGGGACCCTGCGGTGCTCCTAGAAGTACTGTAGTACTCTGTGGGACCCTGCGGTACTCCTAGAAGTACTGTGATACTCGTGGGTAGTGGAGTACCCCTCTGACCGTGGGTACCTGCTTGACGTGGATCTGGGTGCTGCCCTGCTGGGCCTGCAGCCTCAGCGCCTCCTCCAGCTGCCGACTCCTGCTCTGCTCCTCCTGCAGCCGAACCTGCAGCAGCTGCACCTGGTCCCTGAGGCCGGCCCCCGCTCGCTCCTGCGCCTCCTGCAGCCGCCTCACGTGCTGAGCCTGGACCAGGCCGAGCGCCGTGTCGGCCCGTGCCACCTGGAGACAGGAAGTTCAGAGTGTGAGACCGGTTTCGGGGTTCAGTCCTGGTGGGCTGAGGATTCTGGGACATGTAGTGCTCACCTGGTCCTGAGCCTGCGTCCGGGCCGTCTCCAGCTCGCTCAGTTTGGTCTTCAGGTTCTGCTGCTCCTGGGTCAGCTTCTGGACCTCCTGACCCTGGACCTGTAGCTCCGACAGCTGAAAACACAAGCAGTCGACTTCAGAACTCAGACCCCAGCCCAGGTGAGTCCTCAGAAACCTGGGACCAGCATGTAGACTCAGTACCTTGTGTGTTGGAGCTCCTGGTTCTGGACTCTCAGTTTTTGGGTCTCCTCCTGCAGAGTGATGGAGGCCTGCTCATCCTGCTCCTCCAGAACCTGACGGAGCTCCTCCTTCTCCCTCATCAGCTTCCTGACGCTGGTCTCCAGCTCCTCCACCTGGACCACAACACCAGACCGTGCTAGTGAGACCTGGACTACTAATGAGACCTGGACTTCTCTTTAGTCCAAGTCTCATTAGTATCTTGGATCTCATTAGTCCAGGTCTCACTAGTAGTCCGGCTCTCGTAAGTAGACTAATGAGTCCCGGATTAAAGTGAACCCGGACTAAAGAGACTACAGGGAAACCATGAGGTGGACTTCAGCGCCTCCGTTGGACCGGGGTCGGCTCGAGGTCGACCTTGGCCCCGCCTCCCAGGTGGACAGGTGGCGTCTGAGTTTTATTTTGGTAGTTAGAACTCTTCCTTCCTCTACACAGGAAGCGTCCCTTCATAATAAAAGCCCTGAGACTGACCTTGCGCTGAGCGTCCTGCAGCTTCCTCTGCAGCTCGCTCACTTCCTGGACGTGGCCCAGTTTCTCCTGGCCGACGGCGCTGAGCTGAGAGCGAAGCAGGCCGGCCTCCGACTCCAGGGAGAGCGCCGCCTGCTGCAGCTTCTCCACCTGAGGGAGACAGAGGTCACAGGGTGAGGACGCCGCTTCCTTACTGGCCGGTTCCATCGCTGTGGTTACAGAGCGGCGAGCTGTGACCTTCTTGTTTCTGTCGTCTGCGTCTCGCAGCAGCTTGGCCTTGTCGTCCTCCAACCACCGCAGCTTCAGAGTCACGCTGCTGAGCTCCGCCTCCAGCGCCGACAGGCCGCCAAGCTGAGGCGAGAAAGCAGACATGTTACTGAAGGTCACGTGTTCTGCCCCCTCCAGGAAGTGGACCTGCACACACAGACCAGGACCTGGAGTCCCTGGTCCACCTGGAGGATCAGGGAAAGTAAAGCAGTGACGGTGCGTTTGAGGAACCTTGTCTTTGTAGGAGCCGAGCTCGCTCTGCAGCAGCTGTCTCTCCTGCGTCCAGGCTGCCTGCTGCTGCAGCGTCTCCCTCTGCTGCTGCAGCGCCGCGTCCTGCAGCCGCCGCACCTGAAACACACAACACCAGAACCTGATCCCGCAGGAACCTGAAACACACCACACCGGAACCTGATCCCGCAGGAACCTGAAACGCACCACACCGGAACCTGTTCCTGCAGGAACCTGAACCCGCAGGAACCTGAAACGCACAACTCCAGAATCTGAGCCCGCAGGAACCTGAAACGCACAACACCAGAACCTGATCCCGCAGGAACCTGAAACACACCACACCGGAACCTGTTCCTGCAGGAACCTGATCCCGCAGGAACCTGAAACACACCACACCGGAACCTGATCCCGCAGGAACCTGAAACGCACAACACCAGAACCTGAAACGCAGGAACCTGAAACGCACAACACCAGAACCTGATCCCGCAGGAACCTGAAACACACCACACCGGAACCTGTTCCTGCAGGAACCTGAAACGCACAACACCTGAACCTGGAACGCACAACACCTGAACCTGATCCCGCAGGAACCTGAAACGCACAACACCAGAACCTGAAACGCAGGAACCTGAAACGCACAACACCAGAACCTGATCCCGCAGGAACCTGAAACACACCACACCGGAACCTGTTCCTGCAGGAACCTGAAACGCACAACACCTGAACCTGGAACGCACAACACCTGAACCTGATCCCGCAGGAACCTGAAACGCACAACACCTGAACCTGATCCCGCAGGAACCTGAAACGCACAACACCAGAACCTGATCCCGCAGGAACCTGAAACGCACAACACCACAACCTGATCCCGCAGGAACCTGAAACGCACCACACCAGAACCTGTTCCTGCAGGAACCTGATCCCGCAGGAACCTGAAACACACCACACCGGAACCTGTTCCTGCAGGAACCTGATCCCGCAGGAACCTGAAACACACAACACCAGAACCTGATCCCGCAGGAACCTGACACGCACAACACCAGAACCTGATCCCGCAGGAACCTGACACGCACAAAACCTGAACCTGATCCCGCAGGAACCTGACACGCACAACACCTGAACCTGATCCCGCTGGAACCTGAAACACAAGACCAGAACCTGATCCCGCAGGAACCTGAAACGCACAACACCAGAACCTGATCCCGCAGGAACCTGAAACGCACAACACCAGAACCTGATCCCGCAGGAACCTGAAACGCACAACACCAGAACCTGAAACGCACAACACCAGAACCTGATCCCGCAGGAACCTGAAACGCACAACACCAGAACCTGAAACGCACAACACCAGAACCTGATCCCGCAGGAACCTGAAACGCACAACACCTGAACCTGATCCCGCAGGAACCTGAAACGCACAACACCTGAACCTGATCCCGCAGGAACCTGAAACGCACAACACCTGAAACGCACAACACCTGAACCTGATCCCGCAGGAACCTGAAACGCACAACACCTGAACCTGGAACGCACAACACCAGAACCCAATCCCGCAGGAACCTGAAACGCACAACACCAGAACCCCATCCCGCAGGAACCTGAAACGCACAACACCAGAACCTGATCCCGCAGGAACCTGAAACGCACCACACCTGAACCTGAAACGCACAACACCAGAACCTGAAACGCACAACACCAGAACCCGTTCCCGCAGGAACCTGAAACGCACAACAACAAAACCTGATCCCGCAGGAACCTGAAACGCACAACACCTGAACCTGATCCCGCAGGAACCTGAAACGCACAACACCAGAACCTGATCCCGCAAGAACCTGAAACGCACAACAACAAAACCTGATCCCGCAGGAACCTGAAACGCACAACACCTGAACCTGGAACGCACAACACCAGAACACGATCCCGCAGGAACCTGAAACGCACAACACCAGAACCCGATCCCGCAGGAACCTGAAACGCACAACACCAGAACCTGATCCCGCAGGAACCTGAAACGCACCACACCTGAACCTGAAACGCACAACACCAGAACCTGAAACGCACAACACCAGAACCTGATCCCACAGGAACCTGAAACGCACAACAACAAAACCTGATCCCGCAAGAACCTGAAACGCACAACAACAAAACCTGATCCCGCAAGAACCTGAAACGCACAACACCTGAACCTGATCCCGCAGGAACCTGAAACGCACAACACCAGAACCTGATCCCGCAAGAACCTGAAACGCACAACAACAAAACCTGATCCCGCAGGAACGTGAAACGCACAACACCTGAACCTGATCCCGCAGGAACCTGAAACGCACAACACCAGAACCTGATCCCGCAGGAACCTGAAACGCACAACACCTGAACCTGGAACGCACAACACCTGAACCTGATCCCGCAGGAACCTGAAACGCACAACACCAGAACCTGATCCCGCAGGAACCTGAAACGCACAACACCAGAACCTGATCCCGCAGGAACCTGAAACGCACAACACCTGAACCTGAAACGCACAACACCTGAACCTGAAACGCACAACACCTGAACCTGATCCCGCTGGAACCTGAAAAACAACACCCGAACCTGATCCCGCAGGAACCTGAAACGCACAACACCTGAACCTGAAACGCACAACACCTGAACCTGATCCCGCAGGAACCTGAAACGCACAACACCTGAACCTGGAACGCACAACACCTGAACCTGATCCCGCAGGAACCTGAAACGCACAACACCTGAAATGCACAACACCAGAACCTGATCCCGCAGGAACCTGAAATGCACAACACCAGAACCTGATCCCGCAGGAACCTGAAACACAAGACCAGAACCTGAACCCGCAGGAACCTGAAACACAACACCCGAACCTGATCCCGCAGGAACCTGAAACACAACACCTGAACCTGATCCGCACAACACCAGAACCTGATCCCACAGGAACCTGAAATGCACAACAGCAGAACCTGATCCCGCAGGAACCTGAAACACAACACCTGAACCTGATCCCGCGGGAACCTGAAACACAACAACTGAACCTGATTCCGCAGGAACCTGAAACACAACAACTGAACCTGATCCCGCAGGAACCTGAAACACAACAACTGAACCTGATCCCGCAGGAACCTGAAACGCACAACACCTGAACCTGATCCCGCAGGAACCTGAAACGCACAACACCTGAACCTGGAACGCACAACACCTGAACCTGATCCCGCAGGAACCTGAAACGCACAACACCTGAACCTGGAACGCACAACACCTGAACCTGATCCCGCAGGAACCTGAAACGCACAACACCAGAACCTGATCCCGCAGGAACCTGAAACGCACAACACCAGAACCTGATCCCGCAGGAACCTGAAACGCACAACACCCGAACCTGATCCCGCAGGAACCTGAAACGCACAACACCCGAACCTGATCCCGCAGGAACCTGAAACGCACAACACCAGAACCTGATCCCGCAGGAACCTGAAACGCACAACACCCGAACCTGATCCCGCAGGAACCTGAAACGCACAACACCCGAACCTGATCCCGCGGGAACCTGAAACGCACAACACCCGAACCTGATCCCGCGGGAACCTGAAACGCACAACACCCGAACCTGATCCCGCGGGAACCTGAAACGCACAAGACCAGAACCTGATCCCGCAGGAACCTGAAACGCACAACACCTGAACCTGATCCCGCAGGAACCTGAAACGCACAACACCAGAACCTGATCCCGCAGGAACCTGAAACGCACAACACCAGAACCTGATCCCGCAGGAACCTGAAACGCACAACACCAGAACCTGATCCCGCAGCAACCTGAAACGCACAACAACAAAACCTGACCCCGCAGGAACCTGAAACGCACAACACCTGAACCTGATCCCGCAGGAACCTGAAACGCACAACACCTGAACCTGATCCCGCTGGAACCTGAAACGCACAACACCAGAACCTGATCCTGCAGGAACCTGAAACGCACAACACCTGAACCTGAAACGCACAACACCAGAACCTGATCCCGCAGGAACCTGAAACGCACAACACCAGAACCTGATCCCGCAGGAACCTGAAACGCACAACACCAGAACCTGATCCCGCAGGAACCTGAAACGCACAACACCTGAACCTGATCCCGCGGGAACCTGAAACGCACAACACCCGAACCTGATCCCGCGGGAACCTGAAACGCACAACACCCGAACCTGAACCCGCAGGAACCTGAAACGCACAACACCAGAACCTGATCCCGCAGGAACCTGAAACGCACAACACCAGAACCTGATCCCGCAGGAACCTGAAACGCACAACACCAGAACCTGATCCCGCAGGAACCTGAAACGCACAACACCAGAACCTGATCCCGCAGGAACCTGAAACGCACAACAACAAAACCTGATCCCGCAGGAACCTGAAACGCACAACAACAAAACCTGATCCCGCAGGAACCTGAAACGCACAACACCTGAACCTGATCCCGCAGGAACCTGAAACGCACAACACCTGAACCTGATCCCGCAGGAACCTGAAACGCACAACACCCGAACCTGATCCCGCTGGAACCTGAAACGCACAACACCCGAACCTCATCCCGCAGGAACCTGAAACGCACAACACCCGAACCTCATCCCGCAGGAACCTGAAACGCACAACACCTGAACCTGATCCCGCAGGAACCTGAAATGCACAACACCAGAACCTGATCCCGCAGGAACCTGATCCCGCAGGAACCTGAAAAACAACACCCGAACCTGATCCCGCGGGAACCTGAAACACAAGACCAGAACCTGAACCCGCGGGAACCTGAAACACAACACCCGAACCTCATCCCGCAGGAACCTGAAACACAACACCTGAACCTGATCCGCACAACACCAGAACCTGATCCTACAGAAACCTGAAATGCACAACAGCAGAACCTGATCCTACAGAAACCTGAAATGCACAACAGCAGAACCTGATCCTACAGAAACCTGAAATGCACAACAGCAGAACCTGATCCTACAGAAACCTGAAATGCACAACAGCAGAACCTGATCCCGCAGGAACCTGAAACACAACACCTAAACCTGATCCCGCGGGAACCTGAAACACAACAACTGAACCTGATCCCGCAGGAACCTGAAACACAACAACTGAACCTGATCCCGCAGGAACCTGAAACACAACACCTGAACCTGATCCTGCAGGAACCTGAAACGCACAACACCTGAACCTGGAACGCACAACACCTGAACCTGAACCCGCTGGAACCTGAAACGCACAACACCTGAACCTGGAACGCACAACACCAGAACCTGATCCCGCAGGAACCTGAAACGCACAACACCAGAACCTGATCCCGCAGGAACCTGAAACGCACAACACCTGAACCTGATCCCACAGGAACCTGAAACACAACACCTGAACCTGATCCGCACAACACCAGAACCTGATCCCACAGGAACCTGAAATGCACAACACTAGAACCTGATCCCGCAGGAACATGAAACACAACACCTGAACCTGATCCCGCGGGAACCTGAAACACAACACCTGAACCTGATCTCGTGGGAACCTGAAACACAACACCTGAACCTGATCCCGCAGGAACCTGAAACGCACAACACCTGAACCTGATCCCGCTGGAACCTGAAACACAAGACCAGAACCTGAACCCGCAGGAACCTGAAACAACACCTGAACCTGATCCCGCAGGAACCTGAAACGCACAACACCTGAACCTGATCCCGCAGGAACCTGAAACGCACAACACCTGAACCTGATCCCGCAGGAACCTGAAATGCACAACAGCAGAACATGATCCTGCAGGAACCTGAAACACAACACCTGAACCTGATCCCGCGGGAACCTGAAACAACACCCGAACCTGATCTCGTGGGAACCTGAAACACAACACCTGAACCTGATCCCGCGGGAACCTGAAACGCACAACACCTGAACCTGATCCCGCAGGAACCTGAAACGCACAACACCTGAACCTGATCCCGCTGGAACCTGAAACACAAGACCAGAACCTGAACCCGCAGGAACCTGAAACAACACCAGAACCTGATCCCGCGGGAACCTGAAACAAAACACCCGAACCTGATCTTGTGGGAAGCTGAAACACAACACCAGAACCTGATCCTGCTGGAACCTGAAACAACACCTGAGAGCAGATGCTCGTGGAAACATCAGCATTTATTTAAACACATGAAGAAGAGTTTGGCTCACCGATGCTCCCGCCTCCTCCTGCTCCTGAAACGCACAACACCCGAACCTCATCCCGCAGGAACCTGAAACGCACAACACCTGAACCTGATCCCGCAGGAACCTGAAATGCACAACACCAGAACCTGATCCCGCAGGAACCTGATCCCGCAGGAACCTGAAAAACAACACCCGAACCTGATCCCGCGGGAACCTGAAACACAAGACCAGAACCTGAACCCGCGGGAACCTGAAACACAACACCCGAACCTCATCCCGCAGGAACCTGAAACACAACACCTGAACCTGATCCGCACAACACCAGAACCTGATCCTACAGAAACCTGAAATGCACAACAGCAGAACCTGATCCTACAGAAACCTGAAATGCACAACAGCAGAACCTGATCCTACAGAAACCTGAAATGCACAACAGCAGAACCTGATCCTACAGAAACCTGAAATGCACAACAGCAGAACCTGATCCCGCAGGAACCTGAAACACAACACCTAAACCTGATCCCGCGGGAACCTGAAACACAACAACTGAACCTGATCCCGCAGGAACCTGAAACACAACAACTGAACCTGATCCCGCAGGAACCTGAAACACAACACCTGAACCTGATCCTGCAGGAACCTGAAACGCACAACACCTGAACCTGGAACGCACAACACCTGAACCTGAACCCGCTGGAACCTGAAACGCACAACACCTGAACCTGGAACGCACAACACCAGAACCTGATCCCGCAGGAACCTGAAACGCACAACACCAGAACCTGATCCCGCAGGAACCTGAAACGCACAACACCTGAACCTGATCCCACAGGAACCTGAAACACAACACCTGAACCTGATCCGCACAACACCAGAACCTGATCCCACAGGAACCTGAAATGCACAACACTAGAACCTGATCCCGCAGGAACATGAAACACAACACCTGAACCTGATCCCGCGGGAACCTGAAACACAACACCTGAACCTGATCTCGTGGGAACCTGAAACACAACACCTGAACCTGATCCCGCAGGAACCTGAAACGCACAACACCTGAACCTGATCCCGCTGGAACCTGAAACACAAGACCAGAACCTGAACCCGCAGGAACCTGAAACAACACCTGAACCTGATCCCGCAGGAACCTGAAACGCACAACACCTGAACCTGATCCCGCAGGAACCTGAAACGCACAACACCTGAACCTGATCCCGCAGGAACCTGAAATGCACAACAGCAGAACATGATCCTGCAGGAACCTGAAACACAACACCTGAACCTGATCCCGCGGGAACCTGAAACAACACCCGAACCTGATCTCGTGGGAACCTGAAACACAACACCTGAACCTGATCCCGCGGGAACCTGAAACGCACAACACCTGAACCTGATCCCGCAGGAACCTGAAACGCACAACACCTGAACCTGATCCCGCTGGAACCTGAAACACAAGACCAGAACCTGAACCCGCAGGAACCTGAAACAACACCAGAACCTGATCCCGCGGGAACCTGAAACAAAACACCCGAACCTGATCTTGTGGGAAGCTGAAACACAACACCAGAACCTGATCCTGCTGGAACCTGAAACAACACCTGAGAGCAGATGCTCGTGGAAACATCAGCATTTATTTAAACACATGAAGAAGAGTTTGGCTCACCGATGCTCCCGCCTCCTCCTGCTCCTTGGAGACCATCGCCAGGCGCTCCTGCAGCATCCGGACCGCCTCCTGGTCTCCCCGGAGACGGGCGCTCAGCTCTGCGTTGTCGTTGCTGAGCTGCAGGTTTCTGCTGCTCAGGTCCAGAACCTCCTCCCGGTACCTGGAGTTCTGCGGGAGAAACAGAGTTTTACCTTTCTGCCCCCCCTCAGAGGTCAGAGGTCAGAGTCTGGAGGTCCTCACCTCCCTGTGCAGCCGCTCCTCCTCCTCCCTGCTCCTCTCGTGGTCCCTCTCCATCTCCTCCAGGCTCCTCCTTACGGACCATACAGAGCGTCAGTCAGTCTGATCTTTAGTAAAACCCTGATCTGCAGCGACCCCCCCGACACCTCAGAGCCTTTACTCACCTCTTCTTGGCCACGTCGTCCTCCAGGTTCTGGACTTCCTGCTGCAGCAGGCTCACCCGCTCCAGCAGAGCCCCGTTCTCTGACCGGACCTCCTCCAGCTGAGTCCTGCAGCAGCAAACCAGAACAAGTCAGAGACCGAACAGCTCAGGAGCCCTAACCTCGTCACACATCTCATGACGCCGCTGCGCTGATTTCGGACGCATTCAGTGATTCATTTAGGTTCCTACAGATCCGGTCTCTGAAGGCCTCAGTCTGCTTCAAACAAGGTGATTCAGATATCCGGTCTGAAACTGTCAACTCGGCTCACGTGAAACCTAAACCAAGGGGATACCAAAAACCCGGTACCAGATGTGACAGTGAAGGAGGAGACAAAAACAAATGTTCAGTAAATGTTTGATTTGAACCAAATCAGAGCTAAATGTTTCTAAGATATTTATGTTGCTGGAAACAGATCCTGAAGGTTCTGCCTCAGATTAGTTTACGGATCCTCTGAAGAGGTAAGAAAAACCCTTACACCACATTAACTTTCCCTCAGGAGCAGAAACCAGGATCTGACTTTGATCCTGATCACACGTTCGGCCCTAGCTCCCGGCCCCAGAGTGGAGCCGGTGGAGAGGGGGCTTCAGATCTATGATCCAGGATCTCGTGGATCACCTGACGGCTCGGCTTCACTCAACTGCAGCTACGTTCATGTTTCATCTGAAGCAAACTGAGGCCTTAAATCTGGACTCTGACCTCCATCGGGTCCCAGAGCTGCTGTGCTGCCGTGAACCTGTTTAAATCACGCTGAGAGGAAACGGCGGCGGCGGGCAGGTGAGGCTCTGCTTCATGCTTTGTGATTGGGTTAGAGATGAAGGTTAGAGAGGCCGGCGTGCAGAGCGTCTACCTGAGGAAGGCTCACATGATCGATTAGTCATTCAGGTTCTGTTTAAAGCAGGTTAGTCATCATGCGGACCAGGTTTCGGGTCTCCGAGCCGTCTCATGCTCCACAAACCTGTGTGGGCTGGCCGGGTCCATCTCCTCCTCCAGGGCCAGGACCAGCTTCTCCAGCTCCATCAGCTGCTGCATCATCTTCCTCTTCTCCTGGTGGAAGTCCTCCTCAGCCGTCCTCAGCTGGTTCTGGGAGTCCTGCAGGACCTGCTGCAGCTGGAGGACCTGCTCTCTGGCCCGGTCCAGCTGCTCAGCGTCGCTGCGATGCTTTTCAGACGAGGCCTTGGCTTCCGCCACCTCGGCCCGCAGCCGATCCACTTCGCTGGTTTTGGAGTTTAGCTGCCTCCTGAGATCCAGGACCAGGTCTGCGGTCCCGTTGAGCTGGGAGCTGAGCTCTCTGAGGTGGTCTCTGAGCGTGGAGATCTCCTCCTCCATCTCTACAATCTGGGTGGAGAGCTGGTCGGCCAGCCGGGTGTAGCTCCCGTTCTCCTGGCTCAGACGACAGACCTCCTCCCTCTCCTCGTCCAGCCTGGACCGGAGCTGCGAGGTCCTGGTCTGCTCCTGCTTCAGAGCCTCCTGCAGACTCTCCTCGGCGCCCCTCCTCCTGTCCAACTCCTCGGAGACGCCGTCCAGCTCCAGCTGCAGGTTGTCCACAGCCATGGCCTGGTCCTTCAGGTCCTGGATCAGCCTGTGGCGGTCCGTCTTCAGCGAGTCCAGCTCAGCAGTCTGTCTGCAGAGACCCTCAGCCTTGATCCGGGTGGCCTCCCGCAGACCCTCCAGCTCCTGCTCCCTGGCTCTGAGCTGCACCTCCTGCTGGAGGAAGGCGCTGGAGAGGCGGCCGCAGCTGTCCGCCGCCTCGTCCCGGTCCTGCAGAAGCCCGTCGGACGCAGCCTGAAGGTTTCCCACCTCCTCCTTCAGCCGGGCCACCTGGACCAGGAGCTGCTCCTCCTGGGTCTTCAGCAGCTGCAGCTCCTCCTCAGCAGAGCTCTTCTCCTCCACCAGGCGTTTATTTAAAACCTCCTGAGACTCCAGGAAGGCGACGCTCTCCTCCAGCTGAGCGCAGCGCCCGCGAGACGCCGCGAGGTCGTCCTCCAGCTGAGCGCAGCGCCCGCGAGACGCCGCGAGGTCGTCCTCCAGCTGAGCGCAGCGCCCGCGAGACGCCGCGAGGTCGAGGTCGTCCTCCAGCTGAGCGCAGCGCCCGCGAGACGCCGCGAGGTCGTCCTCCAGCTGAGCGCTGCGGCCGCGAGACGCCGCGAGGTCGTCCTCCAGCTGAGCGCAGCGCCCGCGAGACGCCGCGAGGTCGTCCTCCAGCTGAGCGCAGCGCTCCCTCAGCTCCTTTAAGCCGGCCTCTGATTGGCTGACCCGCAGATGCAGAGTGGACACCTCCTCCTCCGTCCTCGTCCTCTCTGAGGAGACCTGGCTGCAGATCCTGGCCTGCTCTTCACACCGCAGCTTCACTTGCTCCGCCTGGACCAGCCGGTCCTCCCAGAATGCTCTCTGCTCCTGCAGCCGCCGGCGCTCCCGGTGGAGCTGGTGCAGGATGCGGCGCTGGCCTTCGGCGTGCTGCAGCTCCATCTGAGAGCGCTGCTGCTCGGCCTCCTCCCTGCTCAGCGGCGTGAGAGAGACGGACTTCCTGTTACTCACGCAGAACATTCAAACAGCCAACAAGCGGTGGCGAGTAAACCTCCTCCTCGCCGCTCGCTGGAATCTAAACACGTTCTGTCACCTACACCTGACATAGGAAGACACTGAACCAGCAGGCTGAAGGATTATGGGAAATAACCTGTGCTGTAAACGTGCCCCTGAGCATGCTGGGTAACCTGCACAGTAACAGCAGAGTGCGAGCTGTGAGGTCACCACCCACCTGACCAGCAGCACTTCCTGGTCCAGCTTCAGCTTCAGCTCCGCCTCCAGCTGGTCCTTCTCGGCGCTCAGTCTCTGGACCAGGTTGCTGATCTCTCGGGCAAAGTTCTGCTCCAGCTCCGCGCGCTCCCGCTGCATTCTGGGAAAACACCGACACATCAAACCAGACGGCGGCTCGGCGGAGTGGACAAAATACCAGAAACACCGACTCCTACAGGAGACGACCTGACGGAGGCTCTGACCCGTCTGAGGGTCCTGAGCTTCCTCACCTCCTGCAGTGCGGTCTTGCTCACCTGCGCTCCTGCTCGTGGCTCCGCCCTCCTGCTCCTCCGGCTCCTCCCCCCTGTTGGCGCTGCAGTTTGTCCACAGTCTCCTTCAGCTGCTGCACCTGCTGCTCCGCCTGAGCCTTCTGCTCCTCCAGCTCGCTGATCTCCACCTGACGGACAGTCAAACAGGACAGGGTCAGAACCAGCAGCGTGTACTTCTACTACCTAGAGTAAAAGTACTCGTTCATGCTGTACGTGATGTATCGAGTCCTGACGAAACACCGCGACGTGTTTTTAAAGTCTGAGAGAGTAACTTCAGGTGCGAGGATGAGGCAGTACTTCCTCACAGATGTTGGTATTTGGGTTCTTGTACTCTCTTGTAATTCAGGTCGATTATTTAAATGAATGTCCCGTACTTATAAATCGTGATCTGAGAGACGTGACTGTGTCCACAGGGAAACACGGAGACCAGAGACCTGGAGATCAGGAGTCACAAGTGTTTAGTGAGGACGCCCGGGTGTTAGGAGCTGCGAGGAGTCTCGCTGCTGGACGGTGAGATAAACCGATTTCTGCCATCTCCCTCCTAAAGACAGAGAGGCTGATCAGCGCCTTCATAACTTCCTGCCTTCACTACTGTAACTCCGCCTCCTGACTTTAACTTGTAACTCTTAAATGCCTGAACGGACGGGCTCCGCTTTACCCAACAGCTTCTTCAGGTTCCCACTCCAGCTGGAGGGCTGAGATCTGCCGGTCGAGGGGTTCTGCCCCCCCAACCTGTGGAACGACCTGCCACTATCTAACATCACTGTTAAAACTCGTCTCTTTTCTGTGGCCCTTGCTTTTTGTCCCCTGTGCAGCAGCTCCGGACTCTAAAGAACATTCATATTGATGTAGTGTTACCTTGAAGGCCTGGGAGATGTCTTTGCGCTCCACCTCCATGCTCTGCCTCATCAGGTCCAGGCTGCGCTCGTAGTAGTTCACCTGCAGGAGGAACACGGGGGGTTCAGTGTCTCTGTGACCGAGTCTGATCCGGGCTCCGGGCTCCGGCTCTTACCTGCGTCTCCAGCTGGATGCGCAGCTGCTGTAGCTCCTGGCTCTGCTTCTGCTTCAGCTGCTCCAGAGCCAGCTCCGTCTGAATGCTGACCGCGGGGCCCGGGGCCCCGTCCAGAGAGCTCAGAGCTGCAACAGGAGAGGGGACATTTTATGGACCCAGCAGCTGACGGATAACTGGTGAAAATGACGGACACTACAGAGCCCGGGCTCCCCGTCCCGGTTCCCCGGCACTCAAAGAACTCGTCTGTGGTGTTTTTATTATTTTAACCAAAGTGATTGATTCTTAAACTTCAGTCCTCTGATCAGACCCAGTCTGCGTGCTGATGGTGGAGACCCAGGCTGCAGTTCCTCTCCTGGCCACAACACGCACCGTGGTAAAGACCCCCCTGGTCCAACTGAGCAATAAAGGATTGTGTTTCACTCAGACCAGACCCGAGCAGAGACCTGGTTCCCTCCCCTGCCAGCTGGACCAGTGTTTGACACACAGAGCTGCGTTACTACAAGCGGTCTGTTCCTCACCCGTTTTATTTTCCGGCTGCAGTTTCTTCCTGACCAGAGGAGGCGAGCTGCGCTTCATGTCCGAGTCGTCTGAACACAACAGACAGTAAACAGACAGTAAACAGTAAACAGACAGTAAACAGAGAGTAAACAGACCGTAAACAGTAAACAGAGAGTAAACAGAGAGTAAACAGTAAACAGAGAGTAAACAGAGAGTAAACAGAGAGTAAACAGAGAGTAAACAGTAAACAGAGAGTAAACAGAGAGTAAACAGAGAGTAAACAGACAGTAAACAGAGTAAACAGAGAGTAAACAGACAGTAAACAGAGTAAACAGAGAGTAAACACAGTAAACAGTAAACAGACAGTAAACAGAGAGTAAACAGAGAGTAAACAGAGAGTAAACAGAGAGTAAACAGTAAACAGAGAGTAAACAGTAAACAGAGAGTAAACAGAGAGTAAACAGTAAACAGAGAGTAAACAGTAAACAGAGAGTAAACAGAGAGCAAACAGACAGTAAACAGTAAACAGAGAGTAAACAGAGAGTAAACAGACAGTAAACAGTAAACAGACAGTAAACAGACAGTAAACAGAGAGTAAACAGACAGTAAACAGTAAACAGAGAGTAAACAGAGAGTAAACAGTAAACAGAGAGTAAACAGAGAGTAAACAGACAGTAAACAGTAAACAGAGAGCAAACAGAGAGTAAACAGAGAGTAAACAGTAAACAGACAGTAAACAGACAGTAAACAGACAGTAAACAGACAGTAAACAGTAAACAGAGAGCAAACAGAGAGTAAACAGAGTAAACAGAGTAAACAGTAAACAGAGAGTAAACAGAGAGTAAACAGACAGTAAACAGTAAACAGACAGTAAACAGACAGTAAACAGAGAGTAAACAGACAGTAAACAGTAAACAGACAGTAAACAGAGAGTAAACAGAGAGTAAACAGACAGTAAACAGTAAACAGAGAGTAAACAGACAGTAAACAGACAGTAAACAGTAAACAGAGAGTAAACAGACAGTAAACAGTAAACAGAGAGTAAACAGAGAGTAAACAGTAAACAGAGAGTAAACAGTAAACAGAGAGTAAACAGTAAACAGAGCGTAAACAGAGAGTAAACAGACAGTAAACAGTAAACAGAGAGTAAACAGAGAGTAAACAGAGAGTAAACAGAGAGTAAACAGTAAACAGAGAGTAAACAGAGAGTAAACAGTAAACAGAGAGTAAACAGAGAGTAAACAGTAAACAGAGAGTAAACAGAGAGTAAACAGAGAGCAAACAGACAGTAAACAGTAAACAGAGAGTAAACAGAGAGTAAACAGTAAACAGAGAGAAAACAGAGAGTAAACAGTAAACAGAGAGTAAACAGAGAGTAAACAGAGAGTAAACAGTAAACAGAGCATAAACAGACAGTAAACAGTAAACAGAGCATAAACAGACAGTAAACAGTAAACAGAGAGTATACAGACAGTAATCAGTAAACAGAGAGCAAACAGACAGTAAACAGAGAGTAAACAGAGAGTAAACAGACAGTAAACAGTAAACAGAGAGTAAACAGACAGTAATCAGTAAACAGAGAGCAAACAGACAGTAATCAGTAAACAGAGAGCAAACAGACAGTAAACAGTAAACAGAGAGCAAACAGACAGTAAACAGTAAACAGAGAGCAAACAGAAAGTAAACAGACAGTAAACAGACAGTAAACAGAGAGTAAACAGTAAACAGAGCGTAAACAGAGAGTAAACAGACAGTAAACAGTAAACAGAGAGTAAACAGAGAGTAAACAGTAAACAGAGCGTAAACAGAGCGTAAACAGAGAGTAAACAGACAGTAAACAGTAAACAGACAGCAAACAGACAGTAAACAGTAAACAGAGAGCAAACAGACAGTAAACAGACAGTAAACAGAGAGTAAACAGAGAGTAAACAGACAGTAAACAGAGAGTAAACAGACAGTAAACAGAGAGTAAACAGAGAGTAAACAGTAAACAGAGAGTAAACAGAGAGTAAACAGTAAACAGAGAGTAAACAGAGAGTAAACAGTAAACAGAGAGTAAACAGTAAACAGAGAGTAAACAGAGAGTAAACAGAGAGCAAACAGACAGTAAACAGTAAACAGAGAGTAAACAGAGAGTAAACAGACAGTAAACAGTAAACAGACAGTAAACAGAGAGTAAACAGAGAGTAAACAGACAGTAAACAGTAAACAGAGAGTAAACAGAGAGTAAACAGTAAACAGAGAGTAAACAGACAGTAAACAGTAAACAGAGAGCAAACAGAGAGTAAACAGAGAGTAAACAGACAGTAAACAGACAGTAAACAGACAGTAAACAGACAGTAAACAGTAAACAGAGAGCAAACAGAGAGTAAACAGAGTAAACAGTAAACAGAGAGTAAACAGAGAGTAAACAGAGAGTAAACAGACAGTAAACAGTAAACAGACAGTAAACAGACAGTAAACAGAGAGTAAACAGACAGTAAACAGTAAACAGACAGTAAACAGAGAGTAAACAGAGAGTAAACAGACAGTAAACAGTAAACAGACAGTAAACAGAGAGTAAACAGAGAGTAAACAGACAGTAAACAGTAAACAGAGAGTAAACAGAGAGTAAACAGTAAACAGAGAGTAAACAGTAAACAGAGAGTAAACAGTAAACAGAGCGTAAACAGTAAACAGAGCGTAAACAGAGAGTAAACAGACAGTAAACAGTAAACAGAGAGTAAACAGAGAGTAAACAGAGAGTAAACAGAGAGTAAACAGAGAGTAAACAGAGAGTAAACAGACAGTAAACAGTAAACAGAGTAAACAGAGAGTAAACAGAGAGTAAACAGAGAGCAAACAGACAGTAAACAGTAAACAGAGAGTAAACAGAGAGTAAACAGAGAGTAAACAGAGAGTAAACAGAGAGTAAACAGTAAACAGAGAGTAAACAGAGAGTAAACAGACAGTAAACAGAGAGTAAACAGAGAGTAAACAGACAGTAAACAGTAAACAGAGAGTAAACAGAGAGTAAACAGTAAACAGAGCATAAACAGACAGTAAACAGTAAACAGAGAGTATACAGACAGTAATCAGTAAACAGAGAGCAAACAGACAGTAAACAGAGAGTAAACAGAGAGTAAACAGACAGTAAACAGTAAACAGAGAGTAAACAGACAGTAATCAGTAAACAGAGAGCAAACAGAGAGCAAACAGACAGTAATCAGTAAACAGAGAGCAAACAGACAGTAAACAGTAAACAGAGAGCAAACAGAAAGTAAACAGACAGTAACAGACAGTAAACAGAGAGTAAACAGTAAACAGAGCGTAAACAGAGAGTAAACAGACAGTAAACAGTAAACAGAGAGTAAACAGAGAGTAAACAGTAAACAGAGCGTAAACAGAGCGTAAACAGAGAGTAAACAGACAGTAAACAGTAAACAGACAGCAAACAGACAGTAAACAGTAAACAGAGAGCAAACAGACAGTAAACAGACAGTAAACAGAGAGTAAACAGTAAACAGAGAGTAAACAGACAGTAAACAGTAAACAGAGAGTAAACAGAGAGTAAACAGTAAACAGAGAGTAAACAGAGTAAACAGACAGTAAACAGACAGTAAACAGTAAACAGGCAGTAAACGGTAAACAGAGAGTAAACAGTAAACAGAGAGTAAATAGAGTAAACAGACAGTAAACCGTAAATAGAGTAAACAGACAGTAAACCGTAAACAGACAGTAAACAGTAAACAGACAGTAAACAGACAGTAAACAGACAGTAAACAGAGAGTAAACAGACAGTAAACAGTAAATAGAGTAAACAGAGAGTAAACAGACAGTAAACAGAGAGTAAACAGACAGTAAACAGAGAGTAAACAGAGAGTAAACAGAGAGTAAACAGAGAGTAAACAGTAAACAGACAGTAAACAGTAAACCGACAGTAAACAGAGAGTAAACAGAGAGTAAACAGAGAGTAAACAGTAAATAGAGTAAACAGACAGTAAACAGACAGTAAACAGTAAATAGAGTAAACAGAGAGTAAACAGAGAGTAAACAGTAAACAGAGAGTAAACAGACAGTAAACAGTAAACAGAGAGTAAACAGACAGTAAACAGTAAACAGAGAGTAAACAGAGAGTAAACAGAGAGTAAACAGACAGTAAACAGAGAGTAAACAGTAAACAGAGAGTAAACAGAGAGTAAACAGTAAACAGAGAGTAAACAGAGAGTAAACAGACAGTAAACAGTAAACAGAGAGTAAACAGACAGTAAACAGTAAACAGAGAGTAAACAGACAGTAAACAGTAAACAGAGAGTAAACAGAGAGTAAACAGAGAGTAAACAGTAAACAGACAGTAAACAGAGAGTAAACAGACAGTAAACAGAGAGTAAACAGAGGATCCTGTTCCTGGAGCAGAGGATGTGGAGACTCACGGTGAGACACGCTGGGACAGAGGACACATTCAGTGTGACCCTGCACACCTGCAGGACCTGTATTCCTGTGTGCCTACCTGGTCAGACCTGCTCAGCAGGTACTGAACCCTCTTCAGTTTCAGCCGTAACGAGCACTCGGCACTCTCTGCTCTACATTTACAGAGTGGAGAGCTTCAGAGCAGCGTTTCCCTTCTCTTACAGAGAATACGGCGGCCACAGTTTCAACAAGCTTCTCCTAATAACACTGAAGAGCTGCAGGAGCTCGCACACTCGGGCGTCCGGCTCGAGACGACCACTTTTCTTTAGAGGTCAGAGAACCTGAATGCACATGTTTTAGAGCCTTTACGGTAAATGAAAGGTCACAGAGCAGCTGAGGGTCGGAGACTTCAGCTCCTCGCTCTGCAGAGAGAGCAGACCTGCAGACAGGCTGAGCTGCTTTTCAAAATAAGATACTGGAAATAAGATGAACCGGATTATATTTAGATGAAGTATAAAACGTGTCCATTCAAGTTAAAGTTCCTTTAATTTGAGCATTTATGTGTGAACAGGTGTTTCTCTCTTAACTTTGCTCTGAAAGGGACTCCCAGAATCCTTCAGGACAAAGACCCTGATGTGTCCGCTCTGCAGATCCTCAGCAGCACATCTTTATTTAAATTCAAACTTCACTTTTATTGTTTAAAGCTGCATCCTGCTGCATCCTGTTTGTTTGTTTGTGGACCAATCAGTGCGTCTCATTCTGTGACCTGCAGCCAATCACAGCTCTGCAGTGAGCTGGTGAAAGCAGGTGAAGTGGCGCCACCTCCTGACAGAAGCGTGTTACTGAAAGTACATTTACTCAAGTACTCTACTTACTACTCTACAATTTGAAGTACTTCTACTGTGTAGCCGTAGCCGCGTGTAGCCGTAGCCGCGTGTAGCCGTGTGTAGCCGTAGCCGTGTGTAGCCGTGTGTAGCCGTAGCCGTGTGTAGCCGTGTGTAGCCGTGAGGATCTGTAGCCGTGTGTAGCCGTGTAGCCGTAGCCGTGTGTAGCCGTAGCCGTGTGTAGCCGTAGCCGTGTGTAGCCGTGAGGATCTGTAGCCGTGTGTAGCCGTAGCCGTGTGTAGCTGTAGCCACGTGTAGCCGCGTGTAGCTGTAGCCGCATGTAGCCACGAGTATCTGTAGCCATGTGTAGCTGTAGCCGCGTGTAGCTGTAGCCGCGAATATCTGTAGCCGTGTGTAGCCGCGAGTATCTGTAGCCGTGTGTAGCCACGTGTAGCTGTAGCCGCGAGTAGCTGTGTGTATCTGTAGCTATGTGTATCTGTAGCCGTGAGTAGCTGTAGCCGTGAGTAGCCGCGAGTAGCTGTAGCCGTGTGTAGCCACGTGTAGCTGTAGCCGCGAGTAGCTGTGTGTATCTGTAGCTATGTGTATCTGTAGCCGTGAGTAGCTGTAGCCGTGAGTAGCCGCGAGTAGCTGTAGCCGCGAGTATCTGTAGCCGCGAGTATCTGTAGCCGCGAGTATCTGTAGCCGTGTGTAGCCGTAGCCATGTGTAGCTGTGTGTAGCCGTAGCCGTGTGTAGCTGTAGCCGTGTGTAGCTGTGAGTAGCTGTAGCCGTGTGTAGCCGTGTGTAGCCGTGAGTAGCCGTAGCCGTGTGTAGCCGTAGCCGTGTGTAGCTGTAGCCGTGTGTAGCCGTGTGTAGCCGTAGCCGTGTGTAGCCGTAGCCATGTGTAGCCGTAGCCGTGTGTAGCTGTAGCCGTGTGTAGCCGTGAGTAGCCGTAGCCGTGTGTAGCCGTAGCCGTGTGTAGCCGTAGCCGTGTGTAGCCGTAGCCGTGTGTAGCCGTAGCCATGTGTAGCTGTGTTTAACTGTAGCCATGTGTAGCCGTAGCCGTGTGTAGCCGTAGCCGTGTGTAGCCGTAGCCATGTGTAGCTGTGTTTAACTGTAGCCGTGTGTAGCCGTAGCCGTGTGTAGCCGTAGCCGTGTGTAGCCGTAGCCATGTGTAGCTGTGTTTAACTGTAGCCGTGTGTAGCCGTGTGTAGCCGTGTTTAGCTGTAGCCATGTGTAGCCGTGAGTAGCTGTAGCCGCGTATAGCCACAGCCGCGTGTAGCCGCGTATAGCCACAGCCGCGTGTAGCCGCGTGTAGCTGTAGCCACGTGTAACCACGAGTATCTGTAGCCGTGTGTAGCTGTAGTTGTGTTACCAGAGTCGGACTCGGTGCTGACGGGCCGTTGTTGGGTCCAGCTCAGAGCGGCGTCGGTGTCGCTCCCTGCAGGTCGTCTGGACTTCCTGTCGGTCCTCTGACTCTGCAGCGCCTCCAGCTCTGAGCTCAGCTCATCGTTTCTGTCCCGCAGCTCCTGAACGCACCACACACACGCTGTCAGCACCTGCACACTCAGCCTCCCTGCATGCTGACACACACATCAGAGCGCCGCTCCTCGCCAACCCCGTTGGGTGTCTGTAGGCTCTGAGCGAGTGCAGCATCTAAACCTCCTCTACACGATCACTTCAGGTTCTGATCTATACATCTGCTCTGCTGCAGGAAGTGATGTCACAGAGCGGCGAGCCACACACATGCAGGTAAACAGCAAACTCACGTGTTCTCACCTGGATCCTCTGTTGTAGGGACACGGGGCGTTCAGGTGCACAGACAGAAACAGACATTAAAGACCTGATCTACCCTCAACGAGCCTTCAGACTTCCTGTTTCTACCATCAGCGGCGTGAAACAGAAAGCGAAGAATCAGACGGCCTCTCACCCGCAGCTGCAGCTCGTACTCTCTGATGATGTCGGAGAAGCGCTCCTCGTGACTCAGAGCGCCGCCCGCCGGGTCCAAGCCGCCAAACTGCCAAAGCAAGACAACACAGGTTAAACGTAGCTGTCAATCACCACATCAAGAGTCGGCTTTGTCTGCGGCGGCGAGGAGACGAAGACCAAGGGGAGAGAGGTCGTCAATAATTCACCTGCTGGGAGGACAGTCACCTGACACCAGGTGAGGTCTGACTTCCTGTCCGCTCTCAGGTTCACCATGTCATGTGACTCAGAGTGTGACAGAGCCCTGGCAGCTGATTGGTCAGAGTGTGAAGGAGCCCTGGCAGCTGATTGGTCAGAGTGTGAGGGAGCCCTGGCAGCTGATTGGTCAGAGTGTGAAGGAGCCCTGGCAGCTGATTGATCAGAGTGTGAGGGAGCCCTGGCAGCTGATTGGTCAGAGTGTGAAGGAGCCCTGGCAGCTGATTGGTCAGAGTGTGAGGGAGCCCTGGCAGCTGATTGGTCAGAGTGTGAGGGAGCCCTGGCAGCTGATTGATCAGAGTGTGAGGGAGCCCTGGCAGCTGATTGGTCCTGTGACTCAGAGTGTGACAGAGCCCTGGCAGCTGATTGGTCAGAGTGTGAAGGAGCCCTGGCAGCTGATTGGTCAGAGTGTGAGGGAGCCCTGGCAGCTGATTGGTCAGAGTGTGAGGGAGCCCTGGCAGCTGATTGATCAGAGTGTGAGGGAGCCCTGGCAGCTGATTGGTCCTGTGACTCAGTGTTAGTATAATATTGGATGGAGGAGGAACAGATGTGTGACTGCTGCTGAACCTTCAGAGAAGATTCCTGAACGCTGGGATCAGAGATGTTTAGCTGGAGGCGCTCACAGAGCTTCGTTGGTACCAGCAGCTTTTAACCAGAGAGCGCTGAGCTGTAAGGGCCACGTGTTAGATCCGGGTCACCTGACAGGTCCCCGTCTGATGCAGATGTTTAAACGAGTTTTTGGAGTTTAGTTAAAGGGGGGGGGGCATGTATAACAGAGCTGTCCTGACGCCACTGTGGAGGCCCTCAGGTGCTCGGACTGAGTTCAAAGGAGGCTCCTCTGTCAGTGAGGACGGAGCGGGGCCCCATGTCCCAGCCTCCAAACGCTCAGTGAAGCTCACAGGGACGCGTTCGGGGGGTAACTGTGTGTTGAAGACTGATGGGACATAGCGGCTCAGATTAGGGGTAAGACGATATACTTAACTCACGAGACGTGAGGAATTACGATACTGGGTTCCAAGAACAAGACGAGAAAATAATCGTACTGAAATATTCTCTCTGGGCTCTGAGGGGCCACCACCTGAAATCACTGCTGGGAGTGTGAAAAGGGCCGGACCATACGGCCGGAGACGTCACCACGATAAGACATTTCAAATCACTGGATATCGATAATTATCATCGTTTCTGTTTGAAGGCTGATTTTTGCTCCTGAGTGAAAGTTAGAAACAAGACAGTTGATGCCAAGGCGAGCTTCTCTTCTCCCTCGCCTCTCTCCGCCGACAGATCAGCGGGCAGGCGGGAACAGGTGAGCGTCTGGAGAGGACCGGTGTTGTGTGTCGCTGTGTGTATCTGTAGCCGTGTGTGAACACGGTCATTTATGCTGAGAGAAGAGGTGGACGCTGCCTCCAACATCTGTTCTGCCGGCTCATGCTGTTCAGACACTTTGCTGTGCTCACTGATCAAACGGCGTTCTCACCAGACTGCTAAATATTAAAGACTATCATATACTTCGAATCATTTATCACCACTGATGAAGCCCACACAGAATAGTACAGCGACTTAAAAACAATACGCACAGACATAATCATATATTGTCGAATATATAAACACTCTTAAGCCCTGAGCTCCGGAGCCCCGCCCCTTTATAACCGACCTGCAGGAAGGGGCCTCCCTCATTGGCTGGGTTGGACACACAGGTGGGATGAAGCAGGTACTGATCTGGATTCCCCCGTTTGAAAAGAGAGGAAAGCGAATGACTTCCTCAAACGCTGAACGAGGTGCTGACGAGTTCAAGAAACAGGACGTGTTTTATGTGACGCACACAGGAAGATTTACTTAGTAAAACAGTTTTTACAGGCAGCGGGTCAGATCCACACGCCGGCGCTCAGCGTGTGGGAACATGTGACAACAGTCTGTTAAACTCTGCTCGACTGACGCTCTGAAAACAGCATCATTAAATTTGTCTCCCGTTCACCTGATTTAGCAGAACAAACTGCTGCATGCAGCTTTTAATTAATCTGGTTCCTGATTAAACAGATCTGAGGCTCTTTTGCAGAAACTGAATCCTGTTTCTGATCCTGAATCTGGATCTTTGTGGCTGCAAATGATCTTAAATGATGTTTTTGCCAGTCAAACGAGAGTTTGTTTCTTCAGAAAGGCTTTAAGCCTGAAATACTCAGAGGGGAAATCTGGATTTATGGCACAGTCTGTTCACCTCAGACCGTTTCATTCTTCCTCCACGTGAGACGCCGTTTCTCTCCTCTGCTCTCCTGTGCGTACGCATGGTTCACAGTTTACTCACAGGACACAGTCAGCTCTGCTTCTATAGATCACAAGCCGGCGTCGGCACGTTTCTGAACGCCGCCGCTGGCCTACAGAGGTCTGACTGTTCTCACTGCTCCAATGTGTCGAGGAAGGTCACTGTGGCTGCAACATCAGACCTTCACACTAACACGCCGCTGACAGAACCGGGGGAAGCTAAAGCGGCAGAGCCTGGCGGCGCCCGGGTCGGCGGGCGGTACCTTGTGGTGCAGCAGCTGGTCCAGGTCTCTCTGCAGCCTGTTCACCGATCTCTCTGCGTCGGTCAGCTTCAGCTTCACGGCCCTCAGCTCCTCCTCCAGACGCCGGCTCTCCTGCTCACACACACACAAACGCTTTAATGTTCACCTGCAGGTCAGCAGGCCCCTCAGGGCCACTCAGATCCTTTAAACTGGACCCACAGGGGTCTGGTCCTGGTCCCTCATTGGTGAGAACACGTCAGACTAAACACTTTATCAGAGTACTTTTAGTGAACGATGGTGTTCAAATATCTCAAACTCAGCGAGCTGGACCTACTGTACTACCCACGTGCTGATACTTCTGTGTATTCACTTGTAGCAGTACTTGTACTTTATTAGTACTACAGGACATGATCAGAGGAGGACAGAAGAATCTAAACCAGGTCGTGTTCCCACCTGTGCGGCGCTGCAAAGCTCCTCCTGTAGCTCCGCCTCCTGCGCCCGGAGCAGCTGCAGCTCGTCCTGCAGCGTGCGGCGCTCGCTCTCCGCCTGATGCAGCAGCGCCTCGCTCTCCTGCTCCGACTGACTGCGCAGAGACGCCAGCCTATCACGGAAGCCCTGCTCCAGGTCCCTGCCAATCACAGAGCGGCTCGTCAGAGCAAAGTGTCAAGCTAACGTCAGCGCAGAGTGTGTCCAGCTAACGTCAGCGCAGAGTGTGTCCAGCTAACATTAGCGCTAAAGTCAGCGCAGTGTGTGTCCAGCTAACGTCAGCGCTAAAGTCAGCGCAGTGTGTGTCCAGCTAACATAAGCGCTAAAGTCAGCGCAGAGTGTGTCCAGCTAACGTCAGCGCAGTGTGTGTCCAGCTAACGTCAGCGCAGAGTGTGTCCAGCTAACATAAGCGCTAAAGTCAGCGCAGAGTGTCAAGCTAACGTCAGTGCAGTGTGTGTCCAGCTAACATCAGCGCAGAGTGTGTCCAGCTGACATAAGCGCTAACGTCAGCGCAGAGTGTCAAGCTAACGTCAGCGCAGAGTGTGTCCAGCTAACGTCAGCGCAGAGTGTGTCCAGCTAACATAAGCGCTAAAGTCAGCGCAGAGTGTCCAGCTAACGTCAGCGCAGAGTGTGTCAAGCTAACGTCAGCGCAGAGTGTGTCCAGCTAACATCAGCGCAGTGTGTCAAGCTAACGTCAGCGCAGTGTGTGTCCAGCTAACATCAGCGCAGAGTGTGTCCAGCTAACATAAGCGCTAAAGTCAGCGCAGAGTGTGTCCAGCTAACGTCAGCGCAGAGTGTGTCCAGCTAACGTCAGCGCAGAGTGTCCAGCTAACGTCAGCGCAGAGTGTCCAGCTAACATTAGCGCTAAAGTCAGCGCAGTGTGTGTCCAGCTAACGTCAGCGCAGTGTGTCCAGCTAACGTCAGCGCAGTGTGTGTCCAGCTAACGTCAGCGCAGTGTGTGTCCAGCTAACGTCAGCGCAGTGTGTGTCCAGCTAACGTCAGCGCAGTGTGTCCAGCTAACGTCAGCGCAGAGTGTCCAGCTAACATTAGTGCTAAAGTCAGCGCAGAGTGTGTCCAGCTAACGTCAGCGCAGAGTGTCCAGCTAACATTAGCGCTAAAGTCAGCGCAGTGTGTGTCCAGCTAACGTCAGCGCAGAGTGTGTCCAGCTAACATTAGCGCTAAAGTCAGCGCAGTGTGTGTCCAGCTAACGTCAGCGCAGTGTGTGTCCAGCTAACATAAGCGCTAAAGTCAGCGCAGAGTGTCAAGCTAACGTCAGCGCAGAGTGTGTCCAGCTAACGTCAGCGCAGAGTGTGTCCAGCTAACGTCAGCGCAGAGTGTCCAGCTAACATTAGCGCTAAAGTCAGCGCAGTGTGTGTCCAGCTAACGTCAGCGCTAAAGTCAGCGCAGTGTGTGTCCAGCTAACGTCAGCGCAGAGTGTCCAGCTAACATAAGCGCAGAGTGTCCAGCTAACATTAGCGCTAAAGTCAGCGCAGTGTGTGTCCAGCTAACATCAGCGCTAAAG
Source organism: Micropterus salmoides (assembly GCF_014851395.1). Taxonomy (NCBI): domain Eukaryota; kingdom Metazoa; phylum Chordata; class Actinopteri; order Centrarchiformes; family Centrarchidae; genus Micropterus; species Micropterus salmoides. The sequence goes on from NW_024041150.1 coordinate 8,664,520, forward strand.
TCAGCGCAGTGTGTGTCCAGCTAACGTCAGCGCAGAGTGTCCAGCTAACATTAGCGCTAAAGTCAGCGCAGTGTGTGTCCAGCTAACGTCAGCGCAGTGTGTGTCCAGCTAACGTCAGCGCAGTGTGTGTCCAGCTAACGTCAGCGCAGTGTGTCCAGCTAATGTCAGCGCACTGTGTCCAGCTAACGTCAGCGCAGAGTGTCCAGCTAACATTAGTGCTAAAGTCAGCGCAGAGTGTGTCCAGCTAACGTCAGCGCAGAGTGTCCAGCTAACATAAGCGCAGAGTGTCCAGCTAACATTAGCGCTAAAGTCAGCGCAGTGTGTGTCCAGCTAACGTCAGCGCAGAGTGTCCAGCTAACATCAGCGCTAAAGTCAGCGCAGTGTGTGTCCAGCTAACGTCAGCGCTAAAGTCAGCGCAGTGTGTGTCCAGCTAACGTCAGCGCAGAGTGTCCAGCTAACATAAGCGCAGAGTGTCCAGCTAACATTAGCGCTAAAGTCAGCGCAGTGTGTGTCCAGCTAACATCAGCGCTAAAGTCAGCGCAGTGTGTGTCCAGCTAACGTCAGCGCAGAGTGTCCAGCTAACATTAGCGCTAAAGTCAGCGCAGTGTGTGTCCAGCTAACATTAGCGCTAAAGTCAGCGCAGTGTGTGTCCAGCTAACGTCAGCGCAGTGTGTGTCCAGCTAACGTCAGCGCAGTGTGTCCAGCTAATGTCAGCGCAGAGTGTCCAGCTAACATTAGTGCTAAAGTCAGCGCAGAGTGTGTCCAGCTAACGTCAGCGCAGAGTGTCCAGCTAACATAAGCGCAGAGTGTCCAGCTAACATTAGCGCTAAAGTCAGCGCAGTGTGTGTCCAGCTAACATAAGCGCAGAGTGTCCAGCTAACATCAGCGCTAAAGTCAGCGCAGTGTGTGTCCAGCTAACGTCAGCGCAGAGTGTCCAGCTAACATTAGCGCTAAAGTCAGCGCAGTGTGTGTCCAGCTAACGTCAGCGCAGAGTGTCCAGCTAACATAAGCGCAGAGTGTCCAGCTAACATTAGCGCTAAAGTCAGCGCAGTGTGTGTCCAGCTAACGTCAGCGCAGAGTGTCCAGCTAACATTAGTGCTAAAGTCAGCGCAGAGTGTGTCCAGCTAACGTCAGCGCAGAGTGTCCAACTAACATAAGCGCAGAGTGTCCAGCTAACATTAGCGCTAAAGTCAGCGCAGTGTGTGTCCAGCTAACGTCAGCGCAGAGTGTCCAGCTAACATAAGCGCAGAGTGTCCAGCTAACATAAGCGCAGAGTGTCCAGCTAACATTAGCGCTAAAGTCAGCGCAGTGTGTGTCCAGCTAACATAAGCGCAGAGTGTCCAGCTAACATTAGTGCTAAAGTCAGCGCAGAGTGTGTCCAGCTAACGTCAGCGCAGAGTGTCCAGCTAACATAAGCGCAGAGTGTCCAGCTAACATTAGCGCTAAAGTCAGCGCAGTGTGTGTCCAGCTAACGTCAGCGCAGAGTGTCCAGCTAACATCAGCGCTAAAGTCAGCGCAGTGTGTGTCCAGCTAACGTCAGCGCAGAGTGTCCAGCTAACATTAGCGCTAAAGTCAGCGCAGTGTGTGTCCAGCTAACATTAGCGCTAAAGTCAGCGCAGTGTGTGTCCAGCTAACGTCAGTGCAGTGTGTGTCCAGCTAACGTCAGCGCAGTGTGTGTCCAGCTAACGTCAGCGCAGAGTGTCCAGCTAACATTAGCGCTAAAGTCAGCGCAGTGTGTGTCCAGCTAACGCCAGCGCAGTGTGTGTCCAGCTAACGTCAGCGCAGTGTGTGTCCAGCTAACGTCAGCGCTAAAGTCAGTGTGCGCTCACAGCAAACAGCTGGTGTTGCAGGAACAACATCATCACATTGTGTCCTGGTCTCTGATCCAGGCGCTCAGAGACCAGGTTCTGCTCACCTGATCCGGCTCTGGTTGAGGGTCTCCATGCTGGCGTGGCGGTCGTCCACCTCTCTGACCAGCTGCAGGTTCCTGTGATCAGCCTGGTCCAGGTCTACCTTCACCTTGTCCCGCTCCCTGCAGGCCTGCTCCGCCACCACCCTGCACACATGACGCCATGGTAACCAATAAGGAGGAGGGACCTGACTGAGGAGTCTCTGTCCTGGAGCAGTAGTCCAGCTCCAGCCCGACCCTCTGCTGGTTTACTTTCTGACTCTGCTGCGGTGATGTCACAGCGCACTCCAGGACGTGTCAGTTCATCACTGACCACAATCAAACCGTGGAACTGAACCAATAAACCTGGTTCTCAGCAACTTAATTGCTTTTTATTTTATCGTCTGTTGTTTGTTAAAGTTATCAGTCCGTTAAGTTACACTATTTTAATTCAAGAACGACCAAGTTCTTTTAAGCTTTATTCGTCGAGCTAACTCACACCGCTCCCACCGAAGCCGGACCAACGCACGTGGGCCCGCCAGCAGTAACAAAGGACGACCAAACCTCTGACCCGAGCCGGGGTTGTAAAGGCCCCACAGCAAGTTTCTTCAATAAGCCGACAAAAGACGGACCTCCGGAGCAATTCCCTGGCAGAGAAAGCGACCGGCCGAGGCCTTTAAGCCGTCATAACCCAGAACGCACGGAACTCCGGCAGCGTGAGGCCGCCGACCAGCGACCCGGCAGGGAGAAACGACAGCAGTGAGACTAAAACCCTGCATTCTGTAATCAGTCCAATAGTCTGTTAATCCAGTATCTTTAATCCTTGAAACTCCTAGACAAATTTAACCGAGTTATCATCTAACTGCGTTCATTGGCTGCCGTAGGAGTCAAATTCTCCCACAACACAACTCCACATTCTCATTGTTTATTTCTCTGATGTGTATTTAACCGCATTTATATCCACCTTTAGTTATTTAATAAATTTCACCGTAACCACAGGAACGTCGTGTATTGTCACGATAATTTACCCTTCGATATGAGACTGATTTAAGATAATTGAGCGATTACTAACTACTAACTGATCACTAGTGAATAATTGTGTAATTACTAACCATACCTGGGGTGAGTGCCCCGCGAAATGAGAGATTTATAAATCCTCCTTCAGGGGGGAGCTGGTGGCGTGGTGGTCTCTGAAGACCCCCGTGTGTTTCAGGTGGGAACTTACTGCAGGTGCTGGATCTCGCTCTTGTAGGACATGAGCGCCGCCTGGTGGATGCCGTTCCCGCTGACCAGCAGCTCGTTGTCCAGGGCCAGAGTCAGGTCTGCCAGACTAAGCCGCTCCTCCAGAGGGAAGTCCAGAGCCTGTGGGGGGACAACACAAACCTGGATCACGTATTCACCTGCAGAGACAAGTTTCCTCCGGTGCACAGGTTCACCAGTGGGGTTCAGACCCTATGAGACGTTCAAGGACCGGTCCAACAGTCAGAAACTAAGAGCTGCTGATTCTGAACGCAGACTGAGTGATGTCAGCAGCTGGACGCCGCAGACCGCCGTGGCGGTTTCTCATTCCTCACATCAGTGCAGTCTGGAAAAGATTCAGATGAGTTTAACGCTGCAGCTGTGAAGGTGGAGCTGCTGCTGCCGTCAGAGACTCTGCTGACTCGCCATCTGTCTGATACTTTACTGAAGAACATGTACTGCAGTAACATGGAGGATTTTAAAGTACTACTTCAGAACGTACTTCAGCACAGCCGCTACATCTGCAGAATAAACCTGGATAAGCCTCTGCTCTGCGGTGGAGACCAGCTGAAACGGGGCGGCTGCGTGAGCTCCTGTTCAGAGCCAGGAGGCGTCTACACTCTGTTTAGGGTTTAACATGTGGATCCTGATCCACGGCGAGGGCCGGTGGGCCTGGGCCGCCTCTGTTCTGTGGTAAAAGGAACCGGGGGGGTCCAAACCGAGCCTAAAGACCTGAGTGGCTGCTGTGTGGGAACTGAACCTCCTCAGCAGGGGGCCACACTGCAGTTTTTTCCTTTGGACACATTCACACAGACTGATTCCTCAAAAACAGACCAAACCCCAGACCCCCAGACCCCCAGACCCCCCAGAGACCCCAGAGACCTGGTCTGGAAACGTTTAAAGCTTCAGATCATCTACACCGGTGGACACTGACAGTAACCAACCTGACCACAGGGCCCTCTGGTCCTGGTCTGTACTGACCTGCAGGATGTCCCGGCTGTTCCTGATGCCCTCCTCGGTCCAGAGGGCAACGACCCGCTCGGGGCTGGTGCATCCTGAGCCCTCGTCCAGCCAGCTGAGGACTCTCTGACCCACGGTAGCCATCAGCAGGGACGGCGAGGTGGAGCGAACCGAGCGCTCCTCGGACACAGCCTGGCACTGCATTGACCAGGAAAGACCAGCGTCACACGTTAGTCCACATTCAGAGACCAGAGACAGACGTTAGTCCACATTCAGAGACCAGAGTCAGAAGTTAGTCCACATTCAGAGACCAGAGACAGACGTTAGTCCACATTCAGAGACCAGAGACAGACGTTAGTCCACATTCAGAGACCAGAGTCAGAAGTTAGTCCACATTCAGAGACCAGAGACAGACGTTAGTCCACATTCAAAGACCAGAGACAGACGTTAGTCCACATTCAGAGACCAGAGACACACGTTAGTCCACATTCAGAGACCAGAGTCAGACGTTAGTCCACATTCAGAGACCAGAGACAGACGTTAGTCCACATTCAAAGACCAGAGACAGACGTTAGTCCACATTCAGAGACCAGAGACAGACGTTAGTCCACATTCAAAGACCAGAGACAGACGTTAGTCCACATTCAGAGACCAGAGACAGACGTTAGTCCACATTCAAAGACCAGAGTCAGACGTTAGTCCACATTCAAAGACCAGAGTCAGACGTTAGTCCACATTCAGAGACCAGAGACAGACGTTAGTCCACATTCAGAGACCAGAGTCAGACGTTAGTCCACATTCAGAGACCAGAGTCAGAAGTTAGTCCACATTCAAAGACCAGAGACAGACGTTAGTCCACATTCAGAGACCAGAGACAGACGTTAGTCCACATTCAAAGACCAGAGACAGACGTTAGTCCACATTCAGAGACCAGAGACAGACGTTAGTCCACATTCAAAGACCAGAGACAGACGTTAGTCCACATTCAGAGACCAGAGACAGACGTTAGTCCACATTCAAAGACCAGAGTCAGACGTTAGTCCACATTCAAAGACCAGAGTCAGACGTTAGTCCACATTCAGAGACCAGAGACAGACGTTAGTCCACATTCAGAGACCAGAGTCAGACGTTAGTCCACATTCAGAGACCAGAGTCAGAAGTTAGTCCACATTCAGACCCGAGCTCTAGAGTAGTGTTTATCAACGGGGGCGTTGGAAGCAATATTTTTGAAAAGAGGGGGGGGCAAGGCAAGTTTCCACTAAAGATTTACGATAATACCAGTTTAAACTTTCAACTAGTAAAAATGTGGCCTGCAACATTAAAGCCTGCCAGTTTACTCCACTGCGACTGGACCAGACAATCGTAACCAGCCGACTCCTCTCTTGGTGTTTCTGTCAGCTTCTTGAGGAGCAGCTCTGTGCTGCCTTCAGTGCAGAGGGAAGTCAGGGTAGGCCTTCATCTGGAAAATTTCAGCCACGTGGGGGTTGCTGTGTAAAAATGGACGCTCTCTTTCTTGAGATTAACCTTGATAAAACGCGTTGTAACGCACGTTACTGAGATTATTATTATTACTGCGTTACAGCTAAAAGCTCCCAACACTGCCAGCGAGTGCGTGAGATTAATGAAGTGGACCCACCTCGCGCTGTGAACCGTGTTTAAATACATGAAACGCGTGTTAACAGAGGAGCTAGCCTATTAAAGGCCAGGAGTTAATAACTGAACCTAAAAGGTGCCACAGTCACATTTAAAGAGGTTCATTCACCAAACAGACACAAAGGAGAGAAGGGAGGATTTCATAGGCCTGCGTTGATCTACAGGAGAAACTATAAAGCACCTGAGAGCCTTCCTGCTCTATATTCTAATGGTGTTGTATATTTTGAATTGTCACCTGCCACCTGAATTTTCTGTTTACATAAATAAAAACATTTCCACCATAAATTGGTGCAGGTTCACAATCTTCTGGGGGAGGAGCCCCAGACCCCACATATGAAGTGCACCATCCAAGAAAACTGTGTTTACAAAACATTCACTTACTAATTAAATATAATTACTGCTGACATGCTTTTTCATGTCAGAAGATTGTTGTTTATTAACTTATGTGTATTTTTCATGTCTATAATAATAATAATAATAACCAGCCAGCATCTTTTTTGGTGGGGGCGGTAAGGGCCCTGGATAATGGGTAGGGCTGAGAACCACTGCTCTAGAGAGTTTCACTTCTTCAGGTCTCACAGCTGATCTCTGTGGGGCCTGAACACGTTTAATCTGGATTAGCCTGTGTGAACCAGAACCGGGAGGCCCCGGAGACAAACACCAGGTCAGGACACGGAGAGCAGAGCTGAGGGCGGGGCTGGACCCGTTCGCCTGGGGCCAGAAACGGCTCGTGTCTGAGTGAGACTGCAGGCGCCTGACCGACGCGGATCTGCCTGCATGAAGCCTGAATGTGAAGCGGTCTAACGTGTTCACGTGATCCCCGTGAAGAGGTTCTGCCTGGACCAGGTGCAGGGGGGATCAGGGTGGGACCAGCTGGGCCCCAGGCTGAGCCAGGAAACACCTGACCCAGAGTCAGAGCAGAGACTACATCGCCTGTTCCACACAGAGG
>NW_024041150.1:8676208-8693338 GCF_014851395.1 Micropterus salmoides
TGCCTGTGTCTGTGTCTCTGCCCTTCTCTGTCTGTCTGTCTCTGTCTGTCTGTCTCTCTCTGGAGGAGGAACAGGAAGAGGAGGAGGAGGAGGAGGAAGAGGAAGAAGGAGGAGGAGGAGGAAGAAGGAAGAGAAGGAGGAGGAGGAAGAGGAAGAAGAAGGAGGAGGAGGAGGAAGAAGGAAGAGAAGGAGGAGGAGGAAGAGGAAGAAGAAGGAGGAGGAGGAGGAAGGAGGAGGAGGAGGTGTGAGAGTTCAGCTTCTCCTCCACAGAAACACAAAATGCATCTCTGGTCTACAGCCAGACCAGAACCCAGAGTCTGCCAGCAGCCACATTCCTCACAAACCACTTCCTGAACCCCCCCTCAGGTATGCAGACACTGCTCAGGATATCTGAGGCCAACCACACCCAGAACCACAAGATCTGCTGCCAGAGCTTTTCCTGGCCCCAGAGTCCACTCACAGGCCTTAGGGCGAGTTCTAGGGAGCCCGTGATGGTTTGGGGACGTCCCCCTTTTTGTAAGTCCTCTTCTCTGAGCCTTTTCCTGAGAGAACTACAGCTGTGACGAGAAGCCAGAGAAGAAGAAGAAGAAGAAGAAGAAACTCGCGGCCGGGAAAACAATGCATCAAACCCATTTCATGAAACCTTCACCCATCAAAACCAGACAAACGCGCAGAGACACGCAGTCACAGAGACACACAGTCACAGAGACACGCAGCACGCAGAGACACGCAGTCACAGAGACACGCAGCACGCAGAGACACGCAGTCACAGAGACACGCAGTCACAGAGACACGCAGCACGCAGAGACACGCAGTCACAGAGACACGCAGTCACAGAGACACGCAGCACGCAGAGACACGCAGTCACAGAGACACACAGCACGCAGAGACACGCAGTCACAGAGACACGCAGTCACAGAGACACGCAGCACGCAGAGACACGCAGTCACAGAGACACACAGTCACAGAGACACACAGCACGCAGAGACACGCAGTCACAGAGACACACAGCACGCAGAGACACGCAGCACGCAGAGACACACAGTCACAGAGACACACAGTCACAGAGACACACAGCACGCAGAGACACGCAGTCACAGAGACACGCAGTCACAGAGACACACAGCACGCAGAGACACGCAGTCACAGAGACACACAGCACGCAGAGACACGCAGCACGCAGAGACACACAGTCACAGAGACACGCAGTCACAGAGACACACAGTCACAGAGACACACAGCACGCAGAGACACGCAGTCACAGAGACACACAGTCACAGAGACACACAGCACGCAGAGACACGCAGTCACAGAGACACACAGCACGCAGAGACACGCAGCACGCAGAGACACACAGTCACAGAGACACGCAGTCACAGAGACACACAGTCACAGAGACACACAGCACGCAGAGACACGCAGTCACAGAGACACACAGTCACAGAGACACACAGTCACAGAGACACGCAGCACGCAGAGACACGCAGTCACAGAGACACACAGTCACAGAGACACACAGTCACAGAGACACGCAGTCACAGAGACACACAGTCACAGAGACACACAGCACGCAGAGACACGCAGTCACAGAGACACACAGTCACAGAGACACGCAGCACGCAGAGACACGCAGTCACAGAGACACGCAGCACGCAGAGACACGCAGTCACAGAGACACGCAGCACGCAGAGACACACAGTCACAGAGACACACAGTCACAGAGACACACAGTCACAGAGACACGCAGCACGCAGAGACACACAGTCACAGAGACACGCAGCACGCAGAGACACGCAGTCACAGAGACACACAGTCACAGAGACACGCAGCACGCAGTCACAGAGACACACAGAGACACGCAGCACGCAGTCACAGAGACACGCAGTCACAGAGACATGCAGTCACAGAGACACGCAGTCACAGAGACACACAGAGACACGCAGTCACAGAGACAGCACAGAGACACGCAGTCACAGAGACACACAGAGACATGCAGTCACAGAGACACACAGTCACAGAGACACACAGAGACATGCAGTCACAGAGACACACAGTCACAGAGACACACAGAGACATGCAGTCACAGAGACACACAGTCACAGAGACACACAGAGACACGCAGTCACAGAGACACACAGTCACAGAGACACGCAGTCACAGAGACACACAGAGACACGCAGTCACAGAGACACACAGAGACACGCAGTCACAGAGACACGCAGTCACAGAGACACACAGAGACATGCAGTCACAGAGACACGCAGTCACAGAGACACACAGAGACACGCAGTCACAGAGACAGCACAGAGACACGCAGTCACAGAGACACGCAGTCACAGAGACACACAGTCAGAGAGACACGCAGTCACAGAGACACGCAGTCACAGAGACATGCAGCACGCAGAGACACGCAGTCACAGAGACACGCAGTCACAGAGACACGCAGCACGCAGAGACACGCAGTCACAGAGACACGCAGTCACAGAGACACGCAGTCACAGAGACATGCAGCACGCAGAGACACACAGTCAGAGAGACACGCAGTCACAGAGACACGCAGTCACAGAGACATGCAGCACACAGAGACACGCAGTCACAGAGACACACAGTCACAGAGACATGCAGCACACAGAGACACGCAGTCACAGAGACACACAGTCAGAGAGACACGCAGTCACAGAGACACGCAGTCACAGAGACATGCAGCACACAGAGACATGCAGTCACAGAGACACACAGTCACAGAGACACGCAGCACGCAGAGACACACAGTCAGAGAGACACGCAGTCACAGAGACACGCAGTCACAGAGACATGCAGCACACAGAGACACACAGTCACAGAGACACACAGTCACAGAGACACACAGCACGCAGAGACACACAGTCACAGAGACACACAGCACGCAGAGACACACAGTCACAGAGACACGCAGTCACAGAGACACGCAGTCACAGAGACACACAGAGACACGCAGTCACAGAGACAGCACAGAGACACGCAGTCACAGAGACAGCACAGAGACACGCAGTCACAGAGACACACAGAGACACGCAGTCACAGAGACAGCACAGAGACACGCAGTCACAGAGACACACAGAGACATGCAGTCACAGAGACACACAGTCACAGAGACACGCAGTCACAGAGACACACAGAGACATGCAGTCACAGAGACACACAGTCACAGAGACACGCAGTCACAGAGACACACAGAGACATGCAGTCACAGAGACACGCAGTCACAGAGACACGCAGTCACAGAGACACACAGAGACACGCAGTCACAGAGACAGCACAGAGACACGCAGTCACAGAGACATGCAGTCACAGAGACATGCAGTCACAGAGACACACAGAGACATGCAGTCACAGAGACACGCAGTCACAGAGACACGCAGTCACAGAGACACACAGAGACACGCAGTCACAGAGACACGCAGTCACAGAGACAGCACAGAGACACGCAGTCACAGAGACACACAGAGACATGCAGTCACAGAGACACACAGTCAGAGAGACACGCAGTCAGAGACAGCACAGAGACACGCAGTCACAGAGACACGCAGTCACAGAGACACACAGAGACACGCAGTCACAGAGACACACAGAGACATGCAGTCACAGAGACACACAGTCACAGAGACACGCAGTCACAGAGACACACAGAGACATGCAGTCACAGAGACACGCAGTCACAGAGACACGCAGTCACAGAGACACACAGAGACACGCAGTCACAGAGACAGCACAGAGACACGCCGTCACAGAGACACACAGAGACATGCAGTCACAGAGACACGCAGTCACAGAGACACACAGAGACACGCAGTCACAGAGACAGCACAGAGACACGCAGTCACAGAGACACACAGAGACATGCAGTCACAGAGACACGCAGTCACAGAGACACGCAGTCACAGAGACAGCACAGAGACACGCAGTCACAGAGACACACAGAGACATGCAGTCACAGAGACACACAGTCACAGAGACACGCAGTCACAGAGACACACAGAGACATGCAGTCACAGAGACACACAGAGACATGCAGTCACAGAGACACGCAGTCACAGAGACACGCAGTCACAGAGACACGCAGTCACAGAGACACACAGAGACACGCAGTCAGAGAGACACACAGAGACATGCAGTCACAGAGACACACAGTCACAGAGACACACAGAGACACGCAGTCACAGAGACACACAGTCACAGAGACACGCAGTCACAGAGACACGCAGTCACAGAGACACACAGAGACATGCAGTCACAGAGACACACAGAGACACGCAGTCACAGAGACACACAGAGACATGCAGTCACAGAGACACACAGAGACACGCAGTCACAGAGACACACAGAGACATGCAGTCACAGAGACACACAGTCACAGAGACACGCAGTCACAGAGACACGCAGTCACAGAGACACACAGAGACATGCAGTCACAGAGACACACAGAGACACGCAGTCACAGAGACACACAGAGACATGCAGTCACAGAGACACACAGAGACACGCAGTCACAGAGACACACAGAGACATGCAGTCACAGAGACACACAGAGACACGCAGTCACAGAGACACACAGAGACATGCAGTCACAGAGACACACAGAGACATGCAGTCACAGAGACACACAGAGACACGCAGTCACAGAGACACGCAGTCACAGAGACACACAGAGACACGCAGTCAGAGAGACACACAGAGACATGCAGTCACAGAGACACACAGTCACAGAGACACACAGAGACACGCAGTCACAGAGACACACAGAGACACACAGTCACAGAGACACGCAGTCAGAGAGACACGCAGTCACAGAGACACACAGAGACACGCAGTCACAGAGACACACAGAGACATGCAGTCACAGAGACACACAGTCACAGAGACACACAGAGACACGCAGTCACAGAGACACACAGTCACAGAGACACACAGTCACAGAGACACGCAGTCACAGAGACAGCACAGAGACAGCGCAGTGCGCAGAGACACGTAGTCCTGTGACACTGTTTGAAGAGGAAACGTAAGTATACAAAGTAGAGAATCACAGCTTAGTGCAGTACATACTGTATATACTGTGAGTACTGCAAGTATTACAGTACTGAATATGTGTATATTCAAATACAGGAAGCCCAAAGAACAAAGAAAAGCTCAGACTCAAAACTGCTGCTAAAAGTCCACCAGCAGGAGACCTGGTCCACATCACATGCAGCCCTCTAACCAGGCAAAGGGGGAAACCCTCAGCTGCACTGCAAAAACTCAAATCTTAGTAAGATTAATTATCTTAACTTAATTGTTTTTTGTCTGACAAGATAATTATTCTTACCAAGCGGCTTTTATGTTAGAGAATTTCACTTGTTTCAAGTTTTTTTGGCCTTAAGTAGCGAGTGAAATGTGAGCAGGACGCAGCCTGACTGGACCAGGACCTGACTCACCACAGACCGGATCCTTCCCCCATCAGACTGAGCAGAGGGCTGCTGGTTGAACCTCAGCAGGACTCCACAGTGAACGCCAGACACCTAATCCCAAAGACCACCCAGCAAGACGATGGCCCCGAGGTACGTTTAGCTGGGTCAAAGGGGGAACCTGACCCCGTACTGGTTGATTTGGTAAGTTGTCCTGGTGTTTGTGCTTCGACCGTGGGTAAGAAGCTGCGTAGTTAAACTGTTTCTTCTTGTCTGTTTAACCCTGTTTATTGTCTAAGGTATTTTATTTTGAAAAACGACGGGATTCTCTCTGCCGTTCTGTGTCTGACTTCCTGCCTGGTTCGCTCCGCGCTGCTCGACGCGTCCACGCAGCGCAGCCGAGAGACTACAGCGATCAGGACTAAGACCCGCCCCACCACGCCCCACAGTTACACTTTGCTGTTTCCCACAGACACCTTCAGGTCAACAGAACGGGGGGGGGGGGGACCTGGACCGGTCGGAGGACTCAGACTCAGCAGATGTTAAAGAAGCTGATCTGGGGTCAGAGTGAGACTCTGCTCCTCTTTACAGAAATAAAAACATTCCCACTACGAGCGGCGGCAGAAAGATTCACCAGGCTGCAGGAATGAAGAGTTCCAAAGATTCCACCTGAACCTGAACACCTCAGACCTGGTCCACGGGGGAGGAGGGCACGAAGACGCCGTCTCACCTCAACGCTCTCCAGAGACGTGGACCGCATCAGCTTGGCCCTGCGGACGCCGGCAGGGGACGAGTCCGTGGCCTCGGTTCTGGAGGGCGGCGAGTCCTCTGAGTCAGCAGCATCGGGCCGGCTGTCGGGTCGGGAGCGCCGTCCGTAACGCTTCGTCCCCTTCACGAACTTCGGCTTCACCTCCTCTGGAACAACTGCAGGGACAGAGACAGACTGAGACCAGGATCCAGATCACTCTGACCCCTGCTGGAGCCACAGACTGCAGGACTCTAATCTGAAACCAGACTGAGACCAGGATCCAGATCACTCTGACCCCTGCTGGAGCCACAGACTGCAGGACTCTAATCTGAAACCAGACTGAGACCAGGATCCAGATCACTCTGACCCCTGCTGGAGCCACAGACTGCAGGACTCTAATCTGAAACCGGACTGAGACCAGGATCCAGATCACTCTGACCCCTGCTGGAGCCACAGACTGCAGGACTCTAATCTGAGACCAGGATCCAGATCGCTCTGACACTCACCTGGCTCCAGGTAGCTGCTGTCGTCCCCTGACGTGCTGAAGTCCAGCGAGCGGGACAGGACGTCCACGAAGCCGTCTTTAAACTCCTCAAAGTTCACCTGGGGGTCAAACACGGCTGTCAGGTGACCTCGCCGCGGCACAGAGCGTGTGTGTGTCGCAGTGTGTGCGTGCGTGTTACCCTGGCGTAGGCGCGTCCTCCCAGCAGCGTGTCCAGCAGCAGCGGCAGGTGAGCGTCCAGCTGCAGTTTCCCGCAGAGCGCCGTCAGCTCGTCTCGGTCCAGGAAGCCCGTGGCCGTCGTGTCGCAGCTGTCGAACTCGGCCTTCAGCTGGGCGACGTAGCGGCTGTGCTCCGCCTCCTCCATCCCAACGCATCACGCTGCCACGGCAACACACCTGGGGAGACAGGTAAAGTGATCAAAACCACCATGAGTACTTTTACTGCGGGTACTTCAAATACTGATACTGAGAGACGTGTACTTTTACTTCTAAGTGTGGTATTACTACTTTTACTGAAGCTGCTGGCTTCACTGGGGTTATAAATACTCTGGTGTATTAATACTGAGGCTGTTGGGATATATAGACTGTAGCAATACTTTTGTACTTGGAGTGAAGTACTTTTACTTCTAAGTGTGGTATTACTACTTTTACTGAAGTACCAGATACTAAATCTGGAGATAAGTTAAAGTACTTTAAAAGGTGTTTTTCGGAGTAACGTCGCAGTAAAAAGACTTCGGGTTTTTCCGGCGAGTCTCGGGAGCTGATGACGCTTCACCATGGGAACGGAGCCGAACAAAAGGCTCGCGAGCTCACCAGCACACGAACCTCGGTAAAGTCGGTGAAAGTGAGTTAGCGGCTCGGTGAGCGTCCTGCAGCTCCCGGAGCCGTTAACGTTAGTGTGTCCGGTAACGGACGGACCGGTAACTGATGGTGAGGGTTCGCGTGAACGTGGTTTGTCTTACCGCGGGAAAAGTTCTCCTCCTCCTCCTCCGGTCCGTCTCCGGTAAAACCTCACGTTTCTTCCATGAACGTGTTCCTGCAGCTCCGGATTGTCCGCCGTTAAACCGAGAGCAACGGAGAGAGCTGGTACCGAACCGACCCGACCGCCGCCGGAAGATACCGACAATACACGGAGATACTTCCGGTCAACGTTTCACAATAAGACGCTCCTAACGCTCATATTCCAGACTTTTCAGTGTAAAAGTCGTTATGAATTGATCGATGGTTCATTTGAGGTTCACTAGTTTTCTTCTTCTCTAGTTCCGCCTTTTGTCTGTCTGTTTTTACTGTTCGGCACTGTTGGACTCTTTCTTTCATTTACACAGACAATTATTATATTGTACTGATTTATGTTTCGGATGTTATCTTGTCAATAAAAACGCTGTTCTCCATCACACGGTGTCTCTGTATATCTCATCCACCTCCAACATGTACATAATAATGGTAAAAATAATTTACTCCTGCATCCTCTGCATGATTCTCTCAGTCTGTCTACAGTGTGTTTGCTCATAGTGTGTATAGCCTATCTGTGTTCTCTATACTGTAGCCTGTGTGTGCTTTTATTATTGTGTCATTGTCTGAATCAGCTCATCGTGAGCAATGTACAATCCAGAGTCAGATTCCTCGTGTGTGTATAGCTGGGCGAATAAAGCTGGTTCTGAAAAAGTTTAAAAGCCAGAGCATAGGAGGAGGAGCGAGTTCAGTCTCAAAACGTTTGGTTTTGGATTGAACCGCATGTTTCCGTCCAACGTCGCACAGCGGGTTTCCAGTTCAGCAGCGACACAAAACGTAACAAAACGTTTTTAACAGAAACGCTGGTTCCCTGAACACCCTGCTGTGCACGCAAGCTGATTGGGTAACACCTGTGACACGCCCGCCAAGGAGGAAACATACCTGAAGCCCGTCGCGGAACATAGCGCAACGTTTTGAGATTGAACTCACGCCTGATCTTCTTTTCTTTCTTTGTGAAGAAAGGAAACAGCACATCTGTGCAGAGGGTCCTGGATGTGGACCACAGAGTCTGCATGTAGGCAGCTGTTGAGCTGAACCTCTCCAGTCCGTGTCCTTCCTGTAGACTTTACTAACTTCTACTGAAACATGTTGGTCTGATCTGTTGTGACTGTCCCTGTCACACTTTATCATTTCTTATCTAAAAAAGTCTGAAAGCTTTAAGAGCTGTGAGGAAACCTCATTTGGTCAGAAAGTGCAGGATGCCTCCCTGCTAACAGCAGGTTGGCCTTTATGTTCATATAGACAATAGAGATTTGTCAACCAGCAGAGATTTTGTTGAACCTTCATTTGTCAGCTTTTAATTCACTGAGTTGCTCAAAGACAAACATTCACAGTTTGGTCTACAAACTGATTTTTATTGGATTTCCAGAAAATGTACAATTTCATAGAAACTGACATAAACTGTGGTTTAAGATTTTATCCAGATTGCCAAGCACACAACAGCTGCTGCAAAACAGCTGCTCTGAATCCCATCCTAAACAGCAGCATGCCTACCACTAAAACAGCAGAAATTACACTTAAAAAGTACAAAGTGCTAAAGACGTGTTGAGATGCTCTCCCTGTGTTAAACATCCAAACAACAGTCCAAATAAAGATTTAGGAAGAAGACAGCGAGGCGGCTAGAATGAGCTCAGTTCATCTAAAATAATATCTGCTTTGCTTCTGGGATTAAAGGAGAAAAATGACAGACATCAACTTCCAGCTCCAAACTAATAAAACACATTTTATTTCCATGTGTTGAAGCCATCACAGCGAACCAGAGCAAGTTGACCAAAACATTTCCCAGCAGCCACTTCTCCCACAGCAGAGTCCAAACAGTGCTTCCTGCTCTCTACAGTTAGGTGTCTTATTGGAAATGGTCTCAGTAGATGACAGGATCTGTCTCGTCTCTATCCTTTCTATTGGCCTCCATTTCTCCTCCTGTTTCCTCCCCTTTCTCTCTCTCCCTCTTTCTCTGCCTACATGAAGCTGACTGTGGAAATGTTGTCATCATTCATACTGATGGACAGCTGATATCATTGCTGTCCATTCTGCAGCAACACACAGAGGCCAAAAGCTTGTCTATGAACCCTTTCCTCATGAAGACATACAGGAACAAGTCTGCAAGAGGACTCAGACTGAGGAAGATGGTAGACAGGAGGTTAAGTCTCAATTTATAGTTTTCTAGAAACCAGGTCTTGTCATTGTTTATTTCCAGCAACAAAATGATGCTGGGCAGGAACAGCAGAGTGTAAATAAGCAGCACCAGAACCAAAATTCCCACAATTCGTCGTTTTTCATCAGAGGGGACCGAGATGGTAGCAGACAGGGCTTTGAGGGTCCCAACCAGGGAGAATATTAACAGAGGGAAGGGAGGGAGGAAGAGGATGGCAAAGAGTATGTATGTGACATCAGTGAAATAGAAACAGACGGCACAGACAGCAGAAAGGACCCAGACCAGGACACAGAGCACCACAGAGGTCTTGATGGTTCGTCTGAAGCGGTACCACAGTGGGTGGGCGATGACCAAATACCTGTAATACAAGATGGACACAAAGTCTTTGAGGAGCTTCAGAGTTATAAACTAATATAATGTTCAGACACAGAAGGAGCTCCACACATACTGGATAGACAGATAGATACCTTTCCAGGGAGATGCAGACCATGAAGTAAACACTGGCAATCAGAGCAGAGAGGTAAATACGATGGATGAAATATCTCATCCAATCCACATTTAGTGCCACCCGAATGATCATGCAGCAGAACTGAAGGATGTCAGTAATGAGAAGGTTGATGAGGTAGATGGGAGCAACATGATCTCTTCTCACCTGCAGGAAAACATTGGTAAAAGTCAACAAGCAGTTGGAAACATGTTGTGAAGTCCACCTCCTCCCAAATCTGTCATCTTGCTCTGCCCAGCAGCTGTAGTCAGAGCCATTTCTGACTTTTTCATCCAACAGAAATCTCAGATATGACCCACTGGCCAATCAGTGCAGGAACAAGACTAAGGGCCAGATTTCCTGCAGCTTCTGCAGTTTAACTGGAATGGAGCCACACATGGAAACTGCATGTGTTTAGGGTCCAATCAGCTTCATGGACATTTGAATTCTGGAGTCAATTATTCCTGTCAGGTTATAGATCATTCCAAGCCTTTGTCCCAGCCCCCTGACACCTAGCCCCCAAACCAGATCCAGATCCTTTACAGACAGACAGACTGTAGGACAGATACACCACACAGACAGGAAATAAATAACTCTCAGTCAGAATGTACATACCATAGAATAAAGAGCATAGATGGCCACCAGGGTCAGAGGAAGGCCGACAGCAATGATTATGTATACCACCACATCTCTGATGAAATAAAGTTTATCACGATACTCATCAAGCTTGTTGTTATTCTGGTAGTTGGAGGTGGTGTTGCTGTAATCGTAGCTTTGGTCCTGTGAGCTGCTGTTAATGTAGAGACCTTCCATTCTTCGGAGTAAAACCTGTTGTTTGAGAGATCTGGTTATTAAAGGGAGCAGGTTTTTAATATCTACCCAACATTATTCAGTGACATCACTAAAGCTGTTCACACAAACACAGTGTCCCTATAGTTTAACCACAATCATATCAAATCACAAACTGCTGTCTTTCAGTTTCGTTCATCATTCCTCAACATTTGTTACGTTTAACTTTTATTTAATCAAATACAAAAAGAAGAACGAATATCTGTACGTGCTGATGTGAGGTCGTTACTGCAGCCACAGAACATCGTCCAGCTGTTTCAGTAATTTAATGTTTAATGTTAATGCTCATTGGTTTAGGACATCCTGCCTGTCTCCTGTACTCGATGCCCCTCTGCCCTCTGAGTTTGGATCAGGAGGTTTACATGATGATTAATCCACTTGACAGGAGACAGACTGTGCACTCTTCCTTGTTGGTGTTTGTTCTGGAACAAACACTTGTTGCATATTGTTGGGATCACAGGGACCTCACAGATGAAGCTGTTCATTTGCGATCATAACAGAACTTTTATCTTTTCGTCGATGAACTCAGATTCCTGAACTCAGCTCTCAGCTACGATTGGCTGTTGACCTGTGACCTATGATGTCACCTCATTAATAAAAACTCCAACGCAGCGTTGGTATCTTCACTTCTCTTCTGGATGTGACGGCTGAAGCCGCCAACCTGACGGCGCAGCGGCCTCCCAGCGTGGCCCGCTTGGAGCAGAACATAAAGTCCTGCTATAGATCCCTGCCACCAGCTGAGTTAGCCAAGCTGCTAACTCTGAGGAGAACAGACGAAGGGCCAGACCCTCTCACCTGGACGATCCAAACACGACACAGCAAAAGACTGAACGGACCTGCCGGCTAACAACTAGCAAGACAACCAAATGTCTTCCTCTACAGATCCCCCAGGATCCACAAAGTTAAATTTAAGACTTTTTAAGACCTTTTAAATAACACTTAGGATTAAATTTAATACAACTTTACTGACGTTTAATGGAAAATCTGTATGAATTTTAAGCCCGATAAAATTATTACGAAGATACATGAATTTAGTAAAACATTTTATTATAATACATTCATATTTAACACACTATATCTTTTGGGTTGTGTTTGTACTTTGATAAGATAAAATGAATCAAGGATGTCACTTTGTGTTGAAAAGTGGTGGGACATAAGGGTTCAGATTAGGGGTGTGACAACACACTTAGCTCACATACACAATTCACAATATTGGGTTCACAAGAACAAGACAAAAAGATATTTTAACACTATTTGATGAAATATTCAATGCTGAAATATATTTAAATGGGGGTCCCCTAGAAAATTTTGAGCACCAAACACTTAATCTCCTGCATTCTAGAGACATTTTCTGCACCAATTTATGGTAGAATTGTCTTTATTTAAATAAAGTCTTTCCGATTTTTTTAGCTTAAACTTTTCTGAACAATGCACATTTGTTTCTTTCATCTTTAAATTGCATTGCATATTTTCTTATTGTGCAAATAAACCTTTCTCAAAGTATTTTCATTAGTTTTTTTAACATTTCTTGTTGCAAGCTATTTTTCAGAACATATTTAACAAATGCTTTTCAAAAAAGTGATGGGGACATGTCCCCAGTGTCCACAGTGTAAATAACACCTATGAAATGAATCCAATATTTGTGCACTAAGAACTCTTAAGGGATGAAATCAAAAATAAAAACAAATTGTGTGGTATGAGTAGTTACACCTTGGCTAGATAATGTAAAGTAATATAATCTGCCAACAGCTTCAGTGATTATTCATCCTGTTCTTGTTTTAAAGCATCTAAAGGCTGCTTGAAATACAGTATTATATAGTTTTGGCTTGAAAGCAGCGGGGAAAAGGAGCCGGGCTCCGGTTTGTTTTTCCCTCGTTCCTGTGATGCAAGTTTAATGTGCGTTAGTTTGATGTTTCCATGCACGTAACGTTAGCCTTCCTGCGACACACAGACCCGTCCTCGTCTCAAACGCACCTGTCTCTCTGTTTGCTGTGGTAACATTCACTGACCAGTAACCTGCAGCGGCTCTTCCAGCTCTGCTGTTCCATTAGCGCTGCCACAGTGTGATTCAGCTTGTTGTGCTGCCCTCAGCTTCGTCCGCCAACTTGTTCGTATCTCTGGCTTTCTGAATATCAGACACTTGCCCATTCTGAGTCGTCGAGCTAACGTTAGTAGCCCGTCAGAGACGTTTTCTTTTCTTTTCTAACTACTGACTGATTCGCGCTGAGCTGGATGCCAGAGCTCGTGCACCGTGAACACAGTTCAGAGCGTAAAGCTGAACACTGACATAAACAGTAATGTTACCTGCACTGCCGTATAACATCAGTCACACCAAACGGAGTAAATAATGAAGTCTCACACACACAAAGTATTCATTTATGACGTCACAGCATTAATTAAATCCTACACAAGGACAAGAAAAACTTTAAGACCTTAGTAAACGAAATTTAATACTTTGGTAATGAAAATTAAGACTTTTAAGGCCTTATTTTGGAATATGAAATTTAAGACTTTTAATACTTACCCTTACGTACCCTGCCTGATACTCTTTGTCAGGTAAAGCACATATAGCCTATGTGATTAAAAACTCTTGGTGGTAGGGTTAACATCCTCAATCAATTATTATTATTATTATTATTTATCACCTGTTAATACATTTCACATATTTAATAGAGCTGATTTCATCGTAACCAACAAACACGAGGCGGACTTCCTGTTAGTCTTCAGTGGAAGGCTCCTGTGGTTAGTGTGGTTAGTCTTAAAGTGTTAAAACCAAAGATCGTCTTTCATCATTCTAAATATTTTGTAATAACAGTACATAAAGCATTTCAAAACATTTTCAAATTTCCAAACATTTCCAGAACATTTCAAAATCCTGATCATCAATACACTAAAGCAACACTTTGATTTAACAAGCATATAAGCAAATACACTCAAGGAATAAACTTTGATATAAACCGACTTCCTTCCTTACTCTTCACTCTGACTTCCTGTCAGAGTGAAGAGGAAGAGTTAAAGTAAAAATACATCCCTTACTTACAAACATCATGAGTCCACAACATTATTATCATGGTGATGAAGCAATGAGTTTCAGCAGCTACACAGCAACATACGTTTATAAGGTGACTTTAGCAATGTGTTCAGTAATTTTACTTCAAGTAATATTATCTTATGAGATGAAGAAATAAAATGAAGAATAATCTTTAGATGATGAAGTGAAACACAGTTAAACACATTTCCTGTCCAATTCTATCAAATACTTTTTATATGCTAACTTTATGATGCTCATCTTTGCAGTATAGTTAAACATTAGGAAACTGAATTATACACAACACCCTCTCTTTAAAACAAAGAACCTTTATAGTGAAGCGCTCACCCCGGGGAGTGAAGGCAGCATCCTCTTCTTTTCTTAAGCTTTACTCCAGGACAAGGCTCAGTCCCCCCTGCACAGGGCAGCAGCCTGCTTTTGCTGCTTTGTTACTCAGTTTGAAGACACCTCTAATATCTCAGAGACACTTTAGCTTCTTGTAGTTTAACTCAATAAAAAAACATGGCACCATCTACCAGCCAGTTACTGGTAAAATATGCAAATGTCTGCTAGATTTACTTCATCAGCAGCTAAAAACAATGGTAATCTACTGAGTGGTAGACTTTGAGCGTTTACTGGCTGGTGGACAAAACAGTTCATTTAGCACCCTGCCTGTGTACAGACAGGAGAACCAACTACTGTTTTTTCTCCAGCCACGCTGTCGGGCGCCACGTAGCCTCGAGTATTCAAACACAACCTGGAACGAGTTCCTAAACTCCAGATCTAGAGAATAAGACCAGTGTGGCCCTCGGCTCAGTGTGTGGCAGTGTGGAAGAACCTTACCTTGCAGCAGGAGGAGGAGAGGAAAAATAATCTTTAGTAAATAATCTTTACTCAAAGTGTCTTTTATTAAAGTACAATCAGCAAAAAAGAAAAGAACAGAGCAAAACAGCGTCGACCGGAGTTCTGCTTTTTCAAATACAAGAGCTGCAACTATATACAGACGCAGACAGGATGTGACAGAATATCTCTTGATCCATGTTTGCTGATTGGTTGATCTCTAATGTCCATGCAGATGAGCCATGATCAGTCACCTGTAAGTGGTCTGTTATTCATATCACACCAAATATGGTACACATGAACACAGAAGATATATCCGCCCACCTGTTTCTGTAAATGCATTGCATGCACAGCAGTTTAGACATTAAAGGCTGTGTGGTATGTTATTTTTTAGGGGACAGGAAAATTCAACAAGCTGTACGCTCACTACTTTACACTGTTATACAAGCTGTATGCTCAATACTTTACACTGTTATACAAGCTGTAGCTCAATACTTTACACTGTTATACAAGCTGTATGCTCACTACTTTACACCGTTATACAAGCTGTATGCTCACTACTTACACTGTTATACAAGCTGTATGCTCACTACTTTACATGTTATACAAGGTATGCTCACTACTTTACACTGTTATACAAGCTGTATGCTCACTACTTTACACGTTATACAGCTGTATGCTCACTACTTTACACTGTTATACAAGCTGTAAGCTGACTACTTTACACCGTTATACAAGCTGTACGCTCACTACTTTACACTGTTATACAGGCTGTACGCTACTATTACACCGTTATACAAGCTGTACGCTCACTACTTTACACTGTTATACAGCTGTACGCTCACTACTTTACACCGTTATACAAGCTGTACGCTCACTACTTTACACCGTTATACAAGCTGTACGCTCACTACTTTACACCGTATACAAGCTGCACGCTCACTACTTTACCGTTATACAAGCTGCACGCTCACTACTTTACACTGTTATACAAGCTGCACGCTCACTACTTTACACCGTTAACAAGCTGCACGCTCACTACTTACACCGTTATACAAGCTGTACACTCACTACTTTACACTGTTATACAAGCTGTACGCTCACTACTTACACTGTTATACCAGTTTTACGCTCACTGCTTTACACTGTTATACCAGCTGTACGATCAGTACTTACACTGTATACAAGGTGCACGCTAACTACTTTACACTGTTATACAAGCTGCACGCTCACTACTTTACACCGTTATACAAGCTGCACACTCACTACTTTACACCGTTATACAAGCTGCACACTCACTACTTAACACTGTTATACAAGCTGTACGCTCACTACTTTACACTGTTATACAAGCTGTACGCTCACTACTTAAACTGTTATACCAGCTGTATGCTCACTACTTTACCCGTTACATAAGCTGTAACCCTCCCTACTTTACACTGTTATACAAGCTGCACGCTAACTACTTTACACTGTTATACGAGCTGCACGCTCACTACTTTACACTGTTACATAAGCTGTACCCTCCCTACTTTACACTGTTATACAAGCTGCACGCTCACTATTTACACTGTTATAAGAGCTGTACGCTCACTACTTTACACTGTTATACAAAAGCTGCATGCTCACTACTTACACGGTTATACAAGCGTACGCTAACTACTTTACACTGTTATACAAAAGCTGCACGCTCACTACTTTACACTGTTGACAAAGCTGCACGCTCACTACTTTACACTGTTATACAAGCTGCACGCTCACTACTTTACACTGTTATACAAGCTGCACGTCACTACTTTACACTGTTATACCAGTTTACGCTCACTGCTTTACACTGTTATACAAGCTGTATGCTCACTACTTTAACCGTTCATAAGCTGTACCCTCCCTATTTTTCGCTGTTATACTAGCTGTACGATCAGTACTTTACACTGTTAATAAGCTGTATGCTCACTACTTACACTGTTATACAAGCTGCATGCTCACTACTTTGCACGCTCATACTTTGCACGTTATACAAGCTGGCTCACTATTTGCACCGTTTATAAGCTGTACCCTCCCTACTTTTACACTGTTATACCAGCTGTACGCTCA
>NW_024041150.1:8693838-8740542 GCF_014851395.1 Micropterus salmoides
TAACAGAGGGAAGGAGGGAGGAAGAGGATGGCAAAGAGTATGTATGTGACATCAGTGAAATAGAAACAGACGGCACAGACAGCAGAAAGGACCCAGACCAGGACACAGAGCACCACAGAGGTCTTGATGGTTCGTCTGAAGCGGTACCACAGTGGGTGGGCGATGACCAAATACCTGTAATACAGATGGACACAAAGTCTTTGAGGAGCTTCAGAGTTATAAACTAATATAATGTTCAGACACAGAAGGAGCTCCACACATACTGGATAGACAGATAGATACCTTTCCAGGGAGATGCAGACCATGAAGTAAACACTGGCAATCAGAGCAGAGAGGTAAATACGATGGATGAAATATCTCATCCAATCCACATTTAGTGCCACCGAATGATCATGCAGCAGAACTGAAGGATGTCAGTAATGAGAAGGTTGATGAGGTAGATGGGAGCAACATGATCTCTTCTCACCTGCAGGAAAACATTGGTAAAAGTCAACAAGCAGTTGGAAACATGTTGTGAAGTCCACCTCCTCCCAAATCTGTCATCTTGCTCTGCCCAGCAGCTGTAGTCAGAGCCATTTCTGACTTTTTCATCCAACAGAAATCTCAGATATGACCCACTGGCCAATCAGTGCAGGAACAAGACTAAGGGCCAGATTTCCTGCAGCTTCTGCAGTTTAACTGGAATGGAGCCACACATGGAAACTGCATGTGTTTAGGGTCCAATCAGCTTCATGGACATTTGAATTCTGGATCAATTATTCCTGTCAGGTTATAGATCATTCCAAGCCTTTGTCCCAGCCCCCTGACACCTAGCCCCCAAACCAGATCCAGATCCTTTACAGACAGACAGACTGTAGGACAGATACACCACACAGACAGGAAATAAATAACTCTCAGTCAGAATGTACATACCAT
The DNA here is from genome assembly GCF_014851395.1 of Micropterus salmoides. Lineage (NCBI taxonomy): Eukaryota > Metazoa > Chordata > Actinopteri > Centrarchiformes > Centrarchidae > Micropterus > Micropterus salmoides. Next base: position 8,694,754 of record NW_024041150.1, read on the forward strand.
AGAATAAAGAGCATAGATGCCACCAGGGTCAGAGGAAGGCCGACAGCAATGATTATGTATACCACCACATCTCTGATGAAATAAAGTTTATCACGATACTCATCAAGCTTGTTGTTATTCTGGTAGTTGGAGGTGGTGTTGCTGTAATCGTAGCTTTGGTCCTGTGAGCTGCTGTTAATGTAGAGACCTTCCATTCTTCGGAGTAAAACCTGTTGTTTGAGAGATCTGGTTATTAAAGGGAGCAGGTTTTTAATATCTACCCAACATTATTCAGTGACATCACTAAAGCTGTTCACACAAACACAGTGTCCCTATAGTTTAACCACAATCATATCAAATCACAAACTGCTGTCTTTCAGTTTCGTTCATCATTCCTCAACATTTGTTACGTTTAACTTTTTTTAATCAAATACAAAAAGAAGAACGAATATCTGTACGTGCTGATGTGAGGTCGTTACTGCAGCCACAGAACATCGTCCAGCTGTTTCAGTAATTTAATGTTTAATGTTAATGCTCATTGGTTTAGGACATCCTGCCTGTCTCCTGTACTCGATGCCCCTCTGCCCTCTGAGTTTGGATCAGGAGGTTTACATGATGATTAATCCACTTGACAGGAGACAGACTGTGCACTCTTCCTTGTTGGTGTTTGTTCTGGAACAAACACTTGTTGCATATTGTTGGGATCACAGGGACCTCACAGATGAAGCTGTTCATTTGCGATCATAACAGAACTTTTATCTTTTCGTCGATGAACTCAGATTCCTGAACTCAGCTCTCAGCTACGATTGGCTGTTGACCTGTGACCTATGATGTCACCTCATTAATAAAAACTCCAACGCAGCGTGGTATCTTCACTTCTCTCTGGATGTGACGGCTGAAGCCGCCAACCTGACGGCGCAGCGGCCTCCCAGCGTGGCCCGCTTGGAGCAGAACATAAAGTCCTGCTATAGATCCCTGCCACCAGCTGAGTTAGCCAAGCTGCTAACTCTGAGGAGAACAGACGAAGGGCCAGACCCTCTCACCTGGACGATCCAAACACGACACAGCAAAAGACTGAACGGACCTGCCGGCTAACAACTAGCAAGACAACCAAATGTCTTCCTCTACAGATCCCCCAGGATCCACAAAGTTAAATTTAAGACTTTTTAAGACCTTTTAAATAACACTTAGGATTAAATTTAATACAACTTTACTGACGTTTAATGGAAAATCTGTATGAATTTTAAGCCCGATAAAATTATTACGAAGATACATGAATTTAGTAAAACATTTTATATAATACATTCATATTTAACACACTATATCTTTTTGGGTTGTGTTTGTACTTTGATAAGATAAATGAATCAAGGATGTCACTTTGTGTTGAAAAGTGGTGGGACATAAGGGTTCAGATTAGGGGTGTGACAACACACTTAGCTCACATACACAATTCACAATATTGGGTTCACAAGAACAAGACAAAAAGATATTTTAACACTATTTGATGAAATATTCAATGCTGAAATATATTTAAATGGGGGTCCCCTAGAAAATTTTGAGCACCAAACACTTAATCTCCTGCATTCTAGAGACATTTTCTGCACCAATTTATGGTAGAATTGTCTTTATTTAAATAAAGTCTTTCCGATTTTTTTAGCTTAAACTTTTCTGAACAATGCACATTTGTTTCTTTCATCTTTAAATTGCATTGCATATTTCTTATTGTGCAAATAAACCTTTCTCAAAGTATTTTCATTAGTTTTTTAACATTTCTTGTTGCAAGCTATTTTCAGAACATATTTAACAAATGCTTTTCAAAAAAGTGATGGGGACATGTCCCCAGTGTCCACAGTGTAAATAACACCTATGAAATGAATCCAATATTGTGCACTAAGAACTCTTAAGGGATGAAATCAAAAATAAAAACAAATTGTGTGGTATGAGTAGTTACACCTTGGCTAGATAATGTAAAGTAATATAATCTGCCAACAGCTTCAGTGATTATTCATCCTGTTCTTGTTTTAAAGCATCTAAAGGCTGCTTGAAATACAGTATTATATAGTTTTGGCTTGAAAGCAGCGGGGAAAAGGAGCCGGGCTCCGGTTTGTTTTTCCCTCGTTCCTGTGATGCAAGTTTAATGTGCGTTAGTTTGATGTTTCCATGCACGTAACGTTAGCCTTCCTGCGACACACAGACCCGTCCTCGTCTCAAACGCACCTGTCTCTCTGTTTGCTGTGGTAACATTCACTGACCAGTAACCTGCAGCGGCTCTTCCAGCTCTGCTGTTCCATTAGCGCTGCCACAGTGTGATTCAGCTTGTTGTGCTGCCCTCAGCTTCGTCCGCCAACTTGTTCGTATCTCTGGCTTTCTGAATATCAGACACTTGCCCATTCTGAGTCGTCGAGCTAACGTTAGTAGCCCGTCAGAGACGTTTTCTTTTCTTTTCTAACTACTGACTGATTCGCGCTGAGCTGGATGCCAGAGCTCGTGCACCGTGAACACAGTTCAGAGCGTAAAGCTGAACACTGACATAAACAGTAATGTTACCTGCACTGCCGTATAACATCAGTCACACCAAACGGAGTAAATAATGAAGTCTCACACACACAAAGTATTCATTTATGACGTCACAGCATTAATTAAATCCTACACAAGGACAAGAAAAACTTTAAGACCTTAGTAAACGAAATTTAATACTTTGGTAATGAAAATTAAGACTTTTAAGGCCTTATTTTTGGAATATGAAATTTAAGACTTTTAATACTTACCCTTACGTACCCTGCCTGATACTCTTTGTCAGGTAAAGCACATATAGCCTATGTGATTAAAAACTCTTGGTGGTAGGGTTAACATCCTCAATCAATTATTATTATTATTATTATTTATCACCTGTTAATACATTTCACATATTTAATAGAGCTGATTTCATCGTAACCAACAAACACGAGGCGGACTTCCTGTTAGTCTTCAGTGGAAGGCTCCTGTGGTTAGTGTGGTTAGTCTTAAAGTGTTAAAACCAAAGATCGTCTTTCATCATTCTAAATATTTTGTAATAACAGTACATAAAGCATTTCAAAACATTTTCAAATTTCCAAACATTTCCAGAACATTTCAAAATCCTGATCATCAAATACACTAAAGCAACACTTTGATTTAACAAGCATATAAGCAAATACACTCAAGGAATAAACTTTGATATAAACCGACTTCCTTCCTTACTCTTCACTCTGACTTCCTGTCAGAGTGAAGAGGAAGAGTTAAAGTAAAAATACATCCCTTACTTACAAAACATCATGAGTCCACAACATTATTATCATGGTGATGAAGCAATGAGTTTCAGCAGCTACACAGCAACATACGTTTATAAGGTGACTTTAGCAATGTGTTCAGTAATTTTACTTCAAGTAATATTATCTTATGAGATGAAGAAATAAAATGAAGAATAATCTTTAGATGATGAAGTGAAACACAGTTAAACACATTTCCTGTCCAATTCTATCAAATACTTTTTATATGCTAACTTTATGATGCTCATCTTTGCAGTATAGTTAAACATTAGGAAACTGAATTATACACAACACCCTCTCTTTAAAACAAAGAACCTTTATAGTGAAGCGCTCACCCCCGGGGAGTGAAGGCAGCATCCTCTTCTTTTCTTAAGCTTTACTCCAGGACAAGGCTCAGTCCCCCCTGCACAGGGCAGCAGCCTGCTTTTGCTGCTTTGTTACTCAGTTTGAAGACACCTCTAATATCTCAGAGACACTTTAGCTTCTTGTAGTTTAACTCAATAAAAAAAAACATGGCACCATCTACCAGCCAGTTACTGGTAAAATATGCAAATGTCTGCTAGATTTACTTCATCAGCAGCTAAAAACAATGGTAATCTACTGAGTGTAGACTTTGAGCGTTTACTGGCTGGTGGACAAAACAGTTCATTTAGCACCCTGCCTGTGTACAGACAGGAGAACCAACTACTGTTTTTTCTCCAGCCACGCTGTCGGGCGCCACGTAGCCTCGAGTATTCAAACACAACCTGGAACGAGTTCCTAAACTCCAGATCTAGAGAATAAGACCAGTGTGGCCCTCGGCTCAGTGTGTGGCAGTGTGGAAGAACCTTACCTTGCAGCAGGAGGAGGAGGAGAGGAAAAATAATCTTTAGTAAATAATCTTTACTCAAAGTGTCTTTTATTAAAGTACAATCAGCAAAAAAGAAAAGAACAGAGCAAAACAGCGTCGACCGGAGTTCTGCTTTTTCAAAATACCAAGAGCTGCAACTTATATACAGACGCAGACAGGATGTGACAGAATATCTCTTGATCCATGTTTGCTGATTGGTTGATCTCTAATGTCCATGCAGATGAGCCATGATCAGTCACCTGTAAGTGGTCTGTTATTCATATCACACCAAATATGGTACACATGAACACAGAAGATATATCCGCCCACCTGTTTCTGTAAATGCATTGCATGCACAGCAGTTTAGACATTAAAGGCTGTGTGGTATGTTATTTTTTAGGGGACAGGAAAATTCAACAAGCTGTACGCTCACTACTTTACACTGTTATACAAGCTGTATGCTCAATACTTTACACTGTTATACAAGCTGTATGCTCAATACTTTACACTGTTATACAAGCTGTATGCTCACTACTTTACACCGTTATACAAGCTGTATGCTCACTACTTTACACTGTTATACAAGCTGTATGCTCACTACTTTACACTGTTATACAAGCTGTATGCTCACTACTTTACACTGTTATACAAGCTGTATGCTCACTACTTTACACCGTTATACAAGCTGTATGCTCACTACTTTACACTGTTATACAAGCTGTAAGCTGACTACTTTACACCGTTATACAAGCTGTACGCTCACTACTTTACACTGTTATACAGGCTGTACGCTCACTACTTTACACCGTTATACAAGCTGTACGCTCACTACTTTACACTGTTATACAAGCTGTACGCTCACTACTTTACACCGTTATACAAGCTGTACGCTCACTACTTTACACCGTTATACAAGCTGTACGCTCACTACTTTACACCGTTATACAAGCTGCACGCTCACTACTTTACACCGTTATACAAGCTGCACGCTCACTACTTTACACTGTTATACAAGCTGCACGCTCACTACTTTACACCGTTATACAAGCTGCACGCTCACTACTTTACACCGTTATACAAGCTGTACACTCACTACTTTACACTGTTATACAAGCTGTACGCTCACTACTTTACACTGTTATACCAGTTTTACGCTCACTGCTTTACACTGTTATACCAGCTGTACGATCAGTACTTTACACTGTTATACAAGGTGCACGCTAACTACTTTACACTGTTATACAAGCTGCACGCTCACTACTTTACACCGTTATACAAGCTGCACACTCACTACTTTACACCGTTATACAAGCTGCACACTCACTACTTAACACTGTTATACAAGCTGTACGCTCACTACTTTACACTGTTATACAAGCTGTACGCTCACTACTTTAAACTGTTATACCAGCTGTATGCTCACTACTTTACACCGTTACATAAGCTGTACCCTCCCTACTTTACACTGTTATACAAGCTGCACGCTAACTACTTTACACTGTTATACGAGCTGCACGCTCACTACTTTACACTGTTACATAAGCTGTACCCTCCCTACTTTACACTGTTATACAAGCTGCACGCTCACTATTTTACACTGTTATAAGAGCTGTACGCTCACTACTTTACACTGTTATACAAAAGCTGCATGCTCACTACTTTACACGGTTATACAAGCTGTACGCTAACTACTTTACACTGTTATACAAAAGCTGCACGCTCACTACTTTACACTGTTGTACAAAAGCTGCACGCTCACTACTTTACACTGTTATACAAGCTGCACGCTCACTACTTTACACTGTTATACAAGCTGCACGCTCACTACTTTACACTGTTATACCAGTTTTACGCTCACTGCTTTACACTGTTATACAAGCTGTATGCTCACTACTTTACACCGTTACATAAGCTGTACCCTCCCTATTTTTCGCTGTTATACTAGCTGTACGATCAGTACTTTACACTGTTATATAAGCTGTATGCTCACTACTTTACACTGTTATACAAGCTGCATGCTCACTACTTTGCACGCTCACTACTTTGCACCGTTATACAAGCTGTAGGCTCACTACTTTGCACCGTTATATAAGCTGTACCCTCCCTACTTTACACTGTTATACCAGCTGTACGCTCACTACTTTACACTGTTATACAAGCTGCTCGCTCACTATTTTACACTGTTATACAAAAGCTGCACGCTCACTACTTTACACTGTTATACAAGCTGCACGCTCACTACTTTACACTGTTATACCAGTTTTACGCTCACTACTTTACACTGTTATACCAGCTGTACGATCAGTACTTTACACTGTTATACAAGCTGTATGCTCACTACTTTACATCGTTACATAAGCTGTACCCTCCCTACTTTACACTGTTATACAAGCTGCACGCTAACTACTTTACACTGTTATACAAGCTGCACGCTCACTATTTTACACTGTTATACAAAAGCTGCACGCTCACTACTTTACACTGTTATACTAGCTGTACGATCAGTACTTTACACTGTTATACAAGCTGGGTAATCACTACTTTACAGACAGACAGTGTGACAAAGCCTAATTATTTGACGCTAAAGGTACCCGTATGAAACGGCACCTTTTGTTACGTCGCAGCAACACAAAGGAGGCTAACCGTACCTGGGAGCACATCTGGGAGCGCCTCAGAGACGCTGAAGGTACCTTTAGCGTCAAACAACTACGCTTTGTCACTTTTTCTGAAAGCGTTGGTATTGGACGCCCTGAGATGAGAACGGTCTGGAGATACTGTACATATGTTATTAAAAACTGCTGGTAGTTTAGCATCCTCAATCATTTATCATTCTTATTAACCAGCATCTCTCATCTGACCTTTGAGGCTCACATCAAACATCTCTGCAAGACCTCCTTCTTCCACCTCAGGAACATCACCAAACTCCGTCCCACACTCACTCTTACAGATGCCGAAAAGCTTGTCCACACTTTTGTCTCCTCCAGGCTGGACTACTGCAATGCGCTTCTCATCGGGATCCCTGAGAAAAGCCTTCAGAAGCTGCAGCACATCCAGAACAGCGCTGCAAGGATCCTGTTGAAGTGGCGCATACACGACCACATCACCCCCATCCTCAAATCACTCCCTGGCTTCCTGTCCCTCTCAGGATTGAGTACAAGGTCTCCCTCCTTACCCACCAGTGCCCATGGTGAAGCCCCCCCACCTCACTGAACTCCTCACCCCACAGACCTCCACACGTACCCTCTGATCTGCCTCAGCGTATCTCCTGAAACCTCCCAGGACCAAGCTCCGTACAACGGGAGATCGGGCATTCTGCCCAGATGCTCCCAGTCTGTGGAACTCTCTCCCTGACCACCTGAGGGCCTTTTAAGGAGAGCTTTTGATTGAACTCTTGCCCCTTTCCTTTGTTTTATTGTTTTGTTTTATTTTCATGCTCTTTATGTGTTTTTTTTTAGCACTACCTGTTTTATCTTGTAGCACTTTGGGATTTGCTTAAATATAAAGTGCATTACAAATTAAAGGTATTATTATTATTATTACATTCTGAAAAAATTAAATGTATCACCTGTTAATACATTTCACACATTTTATAGAGCTGATTTCATCATAACCAACAATCATCACCCTGTGGTCTCTGCTGGCAGGAAGCTGACTTCCTGTTAGTCTTCAGCAGAAGGCTCCTGTGGTTAGGCCACAAACTGCGATGTGTCAGACTTTACACCACATCTTTTAGCGTTAAAACCAAAAGTCGTCTTCTATCATTCTAAATATACATGTATGTTGTATATTTAAAGCATTTCTAAAACATAAAAAAAAAGGATAACAAGCACTATTAACTGAATAAACTGAAGTAACAATAAGTTATGCAAATTATTACCAACTAATTAATAACCTTTAGCCATATTGCCAACTGACAGTAGGCTCCAGAACAGTGAGAACACTGAGGACATCACAACAAAAACAGTGTATTTCATAAAGAACGTTTCAGATGGATTTGTGGATGAGATGGTAGCCTACTCTGACTGGCTGACCTGTAAAGCCTGGTAGAAGTCCAAACAGGACGTTGGGATGCTGCCACTTCAGTACAGTGTAAGTCTTTTTTTCACAGCAGTGATCGCAGGTGGAGATCTGAATAACTTCCCAGGTTCCTGTCCATGATGTCCTCTGGTCTCCTGTTTTCTAACTTCAAGCATTTTAAACGGTCAGACAGTTCATATTTGATCTGAACACCTTCTGGATCCTCTTTTGTGTAGCACAGCCACTTGATTTTCTCCCTCTGCATCTTTGGTTTAGTTTGGGACCACGTAGGATGAAAAGGACTTGAAATCCAGAAAGTCACTGTGACTCAGCTCAATCAGCTTGTATGGCATGGTCTTCCTCGCCATCCTTACTAGAGTGTAGCACAGGCACATTCTTCCTGGCTGTCTGAAGAGCTGCATGGACACGATCACATTCCATCTGTGGCCAGACTCCATGAGTTTGTGGGCAGATTGTTGACTGCATGAAGGCACAGGGCACTAAAACCAGCATTTCTGTTCTGACCTCCACATGAGTCAGAATACAGCAGTACATGCTCAGTGTCTGAAAGAGAGGACAAATACTTGAACGTGCATGTGCTGGTCTCTGACGAGCCTCGACGCCCTTCCCCTTCATGCCCCATGTAGCAGTTTGCCCCTTTGCTGCCTAATTAATAATAATTAAAAGACTGTCAGGTTGTAGGTGCTCAACTTCCTGCTCACATCTTGGTGTCTCTTAGCTTGTCCTTTATGTTCTCAGGCCTGCGTCTGTCTGTTTTGGTGGCCATTGTATTTGTTTGTCCTGGTATTTAAACGCTGGTACCACTCACAGTACTTGCATGCATCTTTTGTGGGTAAATTGAACTCTGTATTGAATATCTGCCTGTAGAAAGTGAGTTTCTCAGGATTCACTTTCATTTCATTGTTGCATTTCTGTACATAGAGGTTATACATCTTATTTCCATTAAGATTTTCCTTGAGGTTCTGCTTTACTGTGTCTTTGCTGCAGCAGTGGGATTCAGCTGTGTTAGGAATGTGGTTTTTGTGTTCATGTCTTTCCTGTTTAAGTCTGTTTTTGGTTCTGTGTTTCTCTGTGTAGTCTTGTTCAGTTAGTTCCTAGTCCTGTACATTAGTTCATCCTGGTCTTGTGTTCCCTGTTTAGTCTTGTGTATTCCCTTGTTCATTTACTGGTTCTGTTTAGCTCTGCATCTCAGCCCTGTGTCGTACTTGTGCATTCTTGGTTATTCACTCTGCCCCATGTCTGCTTGTCTAAGTGTTCTCTCTGTTACCCCCTGTTGTCTCTGGCTGCCTGCCTCTCTGTTTTCCTGCTGTCTTTCTGCCTCCCTCGTTATCCTCCTGTCTGTCACCTGTGTTGCTCCCGCCCTGCTCGTTATCCATGGTAGATATGGTCATATGTGGTCTTTCTGTTCAGCCCTTGTCCGGTCATTGTTTGTGTTACCCCCAGCTCCATTGGTGGCCCAGCCGATTCCTGTTCCTCGTGCCCCGTCAGTGGTCCAAGCGGCACCAGCTCTGACGGTGGTCCGATTGACTCCTGTTCCCTCGTCGGTGGCCTGACCAACACCAGCTCCGTTGGTGGCCGAGCCGACTCCTGGTCCCTCGTCGGTGGTCTGACCAACACCAGCTCCGTTGGTGGCCGAGCCGACTCCTGGTCCCTCGTCGGTGGTCCTACCAACAGCAGCTCCGTTGGTGGCCCAGCCGATTCCTGTTCCTCGTGCTCCGTCAGTGGACCGACCCGCACCAGCTCCGCCGGTGGTCTGATCGACTCCTGGTCCTTCATCGGCGGTTCAACCAACACCAGCTCTGTTGGTGGCCCAGCCGCTTCCTGTCCCAGCTGTCCAGTCGGTGGTCAGGCCGACTCCAGCTCCTCATGTTTGGGCCATGGTCCCCACCACAGCTGTCCAGTCAGTGGTCAGGCCGACTCCAGCTTCTTGTGGTTGGTCCATGGTCCGTTCCATGGTCCTCAGCCCAGTGGTCTCGCCCGTGGTCCTCAGCCCAGCGGCCTCCCCGGGGTCCCCAGCCCAGCTCTCCAGTCGGTGGTCAGACCAACTCCAGCTCCTCGTGTCCAGCCCATGGCCCTCAGCCCAGCGGTCTCGCCCGTGGTCCTCAGCCCAGCAGCTCTGCCTCCTGAGGTCCCAAGCCCCCCACGCTGGCCTCCAGTCTGACCTCCGGAGAGGCCTCACCTTTTTCGGCCTCTGGTGGTTCCCTGCCATCGTCTGCGACCCCTGCTGAGACCTCCAGAGAGGTCTCAGCAGGGGTCCAGAGAGGTCTCACCATCACCACCAGCCTCCGGAGAGGTCTCACCTCCGCCGCCGACCATCAGTGCATCTTCCAAAGAGATCTCGCCTTCATTGGTCACCTGTCTGGCCTCAGGTGAGCCCTTATTCTTTTGGACGTCCCCTGAACTGTGTTGCCTTCTTGACCCGGCCGGCTGGCTTGGTCGACCCCCGGAACTCTGTTTTTCCCCCGATTTCCTGTTGGATTGTCCTCCGGGATGGCCTCTCGAACTCTGTTGCCTCCTTGTTCTGCCCGGCCTGTTGGGTCGTCCCCCGGGACAGCCTCCCGAACTCTGCCCCCTGGTTTTTGGGGATTCTTTGTGTTAAGAACGTCAGGGGACGTTCTTTGAGAGGGGGGTACTGTTGGGTAATGTGATTTTTGTGTTCATGTCTTTCCTGTTTAAGTCGGAACTACGTATTACGAAGAGCAGACGGTAGAGTTAGTGATGGGGTGGATTTACGCGGGAGAACACAAAACAGATGGTTCTCACAGAGAAGTGACGGCCATCGATTTTGGGTTAGATCCGCTTTTAGCTTTGATGGGTGCGTGAATAGGATACGTCGCCCCACGCCATATAGACAAGTTTTCTGGCGAGCCATTGTGAACGTGCTGTGTGTGATTCTGCAAACATTCTCATGGAGGGAGGGAGAAATGATGCCATCAACCTGTCAAAAGCAGACTTCTGTCGGCTTAAGATGAAAGAATAAACCTTGGATGTAGAAGACATCTGTCTGATCAATGTAAGGTACTACGGTCTCTAGTCTACATGGCGCTAAGTCCGGTTTCAGATGTTGCATGAATCAATCGCCATGACCTTGGATAGACATCCTGTAGGTGTGATGCATACATATGAGATCGCTACCTTCTTCTGTCAAAAGTCAGATATCTGGTGATCTAGCATAAAAGTGTAACATCAGATTACGCAAAATGTTTTTTTATCTAGCCCTACACATCTGCTGTAGCACGTAGTGTGATCTGATGCCGATTGTACACATGTTACAGACAGTTGTCGTCGCAGGAGTGGGTCGTTTAAGATTAATATACAATGAGTTTATTTATTTCATGTTCAACAAATGTGAACTATTATTACGTACTGACTGCGGGAAGAAAAGGAGTCAAACTCTGACAGAGGAGCTACAAAACGAGAGTTAACTCGGCGAGACACTGACGTTCCTTTTGGTGAAGCTGAATTTGTGTGGAAATAAAACGCACTTTCATGCAACGCTCGTGCACCTGAGGAAAATGGCCGCCGTGGCTCCCCTCCCTTTATAACCGATCTGCAGGAACAGGGCATTCCTCCTCAGTAGTGACGTCACTGACCGAAGGGGGGACACACGCAAGACGGGACGATCCCGGTACTAATTTGGAGTGTAAACCAAATGCATTCCATCTGTGTTTAAACATGTATTTAGGTTACACAAACAGTCCACGCACTTAACTTCTGATGGCAATGAGTTAAAATAATTAGCCCGTGACGTTTTGTAAACGACGATGAAATAGTGATATTTTCCAGAACAAACAGCGCATCACATCCAGCATTTGGCTCGATTAGGAAGCGAACATGTGATAACAATATAGTATGAAGCTATGCACTAGTATTTGCGCGACTGACGCATTGAAAACAGCTTCAATTTAAATGTGAGTTGTCCGCCTGTTCACCTTCAGAATAAATTGTACTGCATACAAGTAATTAATATGGTTCCTGATTAAACGGTCCAACACCTTTTGAGGTGTTCTTTTGCAGAAACAGAATCTCCGCTTGTGTTTATTATCCTCAGTCATGGTTCTTTGTGCCGCATATTATCTTAAATTATGTGTTTTTATAGTGAACTTCAGGGAGAATCAAACAAGTGTCTGATTATTTAGAAAGGCTTTAGGCTTTAAGCTATACTACTCAGAGCTAGTATTTTGATATATTTACACAGTTGTAGGACTTTTCACTTCAAACTGTTTCATCCTTCTGCCATGTGAGTCGCCGTTTCTCGTTTGGATCTGAGTTTACTTACAGGACGCACATTTTCAATGTCTTCAACGAGTTTGTTTTTTATAGATCACAGCCTTTGCATTAGTTGTTATCACCTATATTGTAACAATATTTCTTTCTACTTGCTGTCATCTTCTGTGTTTCTTTCTTAGACCGATCGTGTGTTTTGCCTGCAACATCTTAATTAGTAGCTAGTAAACAAAAGCCATCAGGGCCAAAGTCTTTTTTTTCGTCGGACATTAGGATGTGATTCAAGCTGAGATAGATGTCACTCTATCTACTATCCTAACTATAAGTATCTGAGAAATAAAAAGGCTTTCGAACTAAAAATCAAACATTAGCTGCAAGACTTCAGGTCGTGTTCACGATACGCAGAGTTTTCCTGAACTGAGAACTTTACCATACCATGGCTGTTAGGGAGACTGATGGTTTGGATTTTAGACTACAACATCCTTCTAGTCTAATTGTGTCAGGTCCTTCAAACAGCGGTAAAACATTTTGTGAAAATGTTGATCGAAAATGCTGATAAGCTCATTTCAAAACAGATTGAAAATGTTGTATATATTTTTCGAGTTGGCAGCCATTGTTTGAGCAGTTACTGAAAATTAGAAATGTGAATTTCGTTGAAGGCTTGCCATCTTCTTTATGTGATGATACATTGTTGCCTTTAGCTGAAAACTATTTGTTGATTATTGATGATTTAATGAGTGATGCTAGCAATAACATTGAGGTCCAACCTCATGTTTACAAAATATGTGCATCATAGTAATTTATGTTGTTTATATCTAGTTCAGAGTTTGTTTTTTCAAGGCAAAGTTAGCCGTACTATTAATCTCAATACCTTTTATAATATCTTTTTTTGTTTAAAAATCCCAGAGATAAATACCAAGTCATGCTAATGGATAGACAAATGTTTCCTGGGAAGAGTCATTTTTTTATGGATTGTTTCGAGGACGCCACAAGTGTTCCTTACGGTTACTTGATGATTGATTTGAAAGCTAAGACACCTGATGATTTCAGACTCAGAACCGACTTGCTTTCAGAGCTGCCTGTTGCGTATGTGCCTAAGAGAAAGTAAATAAACATGTCTGATCGCATTAAAAGAAACCTATCTTGTTGTGGTGGCAGCCCGGCTGACGGTGAGTGTCTGGTTTTTTTTCTCCTTTTTATCAGTTATTCTGCTTTTTCCTTGGTTTTCTGTTCCCTGCCTGCCTCCCTGTGTTTTCTCCCCTGTGTGTGCTCTCTCTCTCTCTCTCTCTCTCTCTCTCTCTCTCCCTCCCACCTGCACCTCATCAGCCACCTCGTCAGCCTGCCACACCTGCCAGTAATCAACCTCATCCTGCCTGTATTTCAACCCCGGTTCTCCACACCACTCTTGCTTGATTGTCGTTGCTCCATACCTGGTGCCACCCCCACGTTCAGGCTCTCATGTTTCTAGTTTTTTCTCACATTTTCCCTGTGCTTTGTCTCTGTTATCTCTACCTCTATCTCTCTCTAAATGTTAGTTTCCGTTTGAGCACTTAGGCTCAGTGTATGAATGTGTGTGACTGGTGAATGCAGATGTAGTGTAAAAGTGCTTTGAGTGGTCGAAAAGACTAGAAAGGCGCTATACAAGTACGGAGCATTTACATCTTTCTGGGAGCCATACTCATTGCAATAGGATGTATAATTAAACGTTGTTTTGGAGTCATTACTCCTAATCACAGACCTGGTAACATTAAAGCTGCATTGAACACAGATGTTGGTTTCGGCTGTTTGACTTGTTTGACAGGCTGTCGTTAACAAGCAAGCGGCTCTCCTGCTGCCGTGATGGGAAAACATGGAACAAAGATGACAGCGCGGTCTGATCAACATCAACATCCCGCCCCTCCGGTGACCCATCATGGTTTGACTGGATGTGTATTCAGAGCCAGTGAGCATTATTCAATTTTGCGTGTAACAATGCGATTAATCGTGATAAAATCTTTTTTTATCGTTGCCCAGCACTAATAATAATATAATAATTGCGTTAAAATAATTCAGCGTTAATTAATGTGTTGCGTCAGCCCTAATATATTTATAACATTCTTATTGCCTACATGTGACCAGGTTGTAACCTCACCTAAAAATGGAGGCATTCACCAACTTTCTGCTACTGTTTTCTATGTGAAGGTCTGGTCGTATTTCCTGTGAAAATCTATTGTCTTACATCGGCTATGGCGTTTATGTGCGTAACATTACTGCCAATCAAGATTGTGATGGCCACAGCCATCTTAAAAGCGGTAACCTCATGCACTTACACTTTTCCTTAGTTTAGGCTGTTATTTTTCCTTAGGATTGGTTTATATACTTTTAGACACATTATACATATATTTGTTGCAAACATTTATTTAGGTACAAATAACTAACAGGACACTTGGTTTGTTTCACATATATAATTGGAGGGGTGGGTAGCTTCATTCTCTCCGTAGATATTTAGGGTTCCGATTTATATTATATTGAGTATTTTTGTTGGGTTAATGTTAAGTAAGATTACATTTCACATCTGGCCTGATCAGCCAGTATATAAGCCCCCTTTGTTTCTCTTGTTGTAGATTACTTGTATTTTTGAATTTGTTGTGTTCAGAGCTTAAGTTGCAGTCTGTTTATTTGACCTCTTTTATGGGCCCAAACTTTATCTTTATTTTGTTGCAATGATTTTTTTAGGACAATAAAAACTCTTTTGGTTTTATTCTCTTGTGACTCCTCTTGCCTAACTGTTTGGGCCCTCACAATGGTAAACAGTGTTATTTTGTGTTTAAAACTAGATGTTAGCTTGCCTGCAAACACCGACCAAAAAAAAGGGTGGGTTCAAACAAACGATGATATGTCCTGAGCTGTTTAACACATCTAGATGTGAATACCAGGAAATGAAAGCTGAAATTCTGAACTCTTGTCTCATACTCGTCTTTTGATCTTAAACAAAAATGTCTTCAGCAACAAAAACAAAGGAATTTGCCTTACTGTTCCGATACTTTTGGAGGGACTGGATGTATATTGTATGTATATATCATTCCAGCAGCCATCACTTCCGTGGCCTGCTTGTGTTTGCGAGTCTGCTGCTAATAGTCTTGGTGTTAGCTGTTTAGCTAAAGACTCTGTAAGCCTGTTGCAGCAGTATTACCTTACTAAGAGTCAGTAAGTGTTCATTTTGTTAAGAGACACACTTGAGTTAGTTGTATTTAACAGTGTGTCTGCAGAGCTGGGCTAGGATTTAGAGTAAATACTGATAACCCACTCAACATGTTTAGGATTTCTCTTTGTTTAGCTCATTAGGTTTAGGGTTGCTGCGCTCCCTGTGTTTTGTTTTGAGACACCCACAATAGAGAGGTTTTGTTTTCGAGTTAGTTAGTAATCACTGTTTTGGACGGATCTCTTTTTGTTATCTTGTGTTTATGTTTTCGCAGCACCCACTTGCCCAACTTTAGTTAGTTAGTTGTTAAACCTTGTAAAAAGGAAGTTTTGTGTAAATAAATAACTTTTCCACCATACCAAGTATATCTGGTTTATGCGTACGTCCCCTTTCCCCCAATGAGCGGGGACATAACGTAATTGGGGGCTCATCCGGGATCACTAATTGAACTGTGTGGAATAGCTAATTGTTAACCAGAGAGTGAAGTGGTCGTGCACTTGATTGTAAGGGAGTGTGCAGCTGGCTAATTGGGCTCCATGGCTGCTCGTTTTGACTTAGACACCTTTTTAGCAAATCCGACCCTTGAGCAGCTTGATGCTTGTCGTAAGGATGACCTAATATGTTTAGCAAGCCACTTCAGGATCACGGTAACTAAAACTTGAGGCCCAGGTTATTGATAAATTTGTGGAGTGAGGAGAGCTTGCATTACCTGAGCTTCCTGCTGAAAGCCCAGTAGAGTTAAAGAATATGAAAGTCTCTGGGGTGGCCGGCGAGGTAGGTGAGCAGATTCACCCTGCCGTGCTACAATCCACCCCCGTTAAGCAGTGTTCGTTCCAGAGATGAGGCTTGATCCGACTTGCCCGTCTCCAGCTTGAAGCTGCGGAGAAGGAACGGCAACAGCACATGCAAGCTGGAGGTAAAGAGACTTGAGATTAAGGCTGATAAAGAGGTTAGAATACGGAAGCTTGAGCTTGAAAACTCAAGGTATGCCCTTCTCCTCTCCTCCCGCTGATCCTGTTATCAGTTTGGCTAAAGTACGTTTTGTGAGTAAGCATATAGCTTCAGTGCCTACCTTCTGTGAATTTGAAGTGGACCTGTATTTCAGCGTGTTTGAACGCATTACAGCCATGTTAGAGTGGCCGCCTGGAGTTTGGTCACTCTTACTCCAGTGCAAACTCCATGGTAAAGCTTGAGAGGCCATTGCAGCATTATCCTTAGTGGACAGCTTAGATTATGAGGTTGTTAAGACTGCCATTTTGCATATATATGAACTGGTTCCCAAGGCATATCGTCAAAAATTTATAGAGCACAGAAAAATGCAGAACCAGATGTACGTAGAGTTTGCTAAAGAGAAAAGTGTTCGTTTCGACATGTGGGCCGCTGCCTGTAAGGTGAATTCATTTTGGTGGAGGACTTTAAAAAGTGCCTCCCTGACCACATTGTTGTGTACTTAAAAGAGCAGAAGGTACAGACATTGACGGCAGCCGCTGCTTTAGCTGATGAGTATGTGCTGATCCATAAGACTGCTTTCTCCCCAGTCTCTAGTAACCGATCACGCCGTAGTCCAGGCTCACAGTCTAGTCCAGTTAAAGTACAGCACGTGAAAACTGATGAGTGGGAGTGCTATTATTGTCATCAATGTGGCTATGTCATTTGGATGGGGAACCCCAAAGGGAGATGGTCTGATTAAAGTTCAGTCCCGTGTAAACAGCAACATTGACAAATTTGACGATATTGATGTCTGTTTCAAACCTTTTGTTGTTGACACGCACATCTCTCTTACTTTGTTGCCTGCTGACCAGTACCCTGTAAAAGCGTGCTCCCAATTGGTGATCTTAGCATCAGCATTGTCTTTCACAGAGCAGACTGCATGTGGTTTTGGTTCAGTGCTGCGTGGCATTGAAATGGGATATGTTCCTCAACCTGTACACAGTGTCCACATCCAATCTGATCTAATCACTTGGTTTTTTCCTGTAGCTATCTGTCCAGAGTTGCCAATTCAGGGCATCGTACTGCAAGTGGGGAATGACATTGCTGGGGATTAAGTAACGCCTACTTTAGAAGTGCTGGATTCCCCACAGTGTAGCGAATCCCACACTGACACCCTGCCATTGGTTCCCTGCTTGCGTGGTTATACGTGTGCAAGCCCGAAAGAATAACAGTGATTCAGATATGTACTTGTCTGATTGTGCTTATAACAGTGTTTGCCGGGTGAAGCTGACTTAAAGGAAGTGGAGAACCCCGACATGAGTTCTCTGCCTGATGAGGTTCAGACAGAGAAGTCTTCAGGTCCCAACTGTTTGCCAGTCACCCGAGAACGCCTCGGTGTTGCGCAGAGAGTAGACTCAACACTTCAACAATGTTTCTCTAGTGTGGTGAGTGACATCAGCAAAGCAAGAGGTGAGAAGGTAATATATTCTCTATAAAAAGATGTTTTAGTTCGCAGATGGTCCCCTCTGTTAGCTACCGATTCTGACTGGGATGTTGTTTATCAGGTAGTTACCTTCGTACCTTCGGTTTATAGACAACGTGTCTATGTGCTATTGGTAGCATATGAAAGTAAATGGTCAGGACACCTAGGAGTCACTAAAACATACAGGCTCATCCTCATGCACTTCTTTCGGCCAGGGATGAAATCAGATGTAGCTAGGTTTTGTCGTAGTTGTAATGTATGTCAGATGGTAGGTAAACCAAACCAGGTTATTCGGGCGGAATAACAGTTGGGACCTGAAGATTCCAGTGATGGAAGAGCCTTTTGATCATGTTTTAAATGACTGGGTAGGTCCCTTACTAAGAGCGGAAATCAGTACCTACTCAGTTATGTGCACCTCTACACATTTTCCCGAAGCCATTCCACTTTGCACTATAACTGCTCGCGTCATAGTAAAAACCCTAAGTTCTTTTCTACATTTGGTTTACCGCGGGTAATACAGTCCAACAGAGGTACAAACTTCCAGTCCAACCTATTTAAACAAGTGTTCAAAACACTGAACGTGTAGCATGTTGTTTCTGCTTACCATCCTGAGTCGCAGGGTGCAAGTCCATGCTTCGGAAATGTTGTGAAGAGAATGGGACAGATTGGGATGAAGGGGTTCCCTTCGCATTGTTTGCCACTCGTGAAGCTGTACAAGAATCATTAGGTTTCAGTCCTGCACAGCTTGTGTTTGGTCACACACCCCGTTGCCCACTTAAAGTGCTACAAGACCAGTTCTTGTCTCTCGCATCATCACCAACCAAAAATGTGTTAGACTATGTTAGTCAGTTCAAGAGTGCTTACACCAGGCTAATGCCACTGCTAAGCGGCTTCTCTCCGCATCACAAGAAGTGATGAAACGTTACGATCGCTCTGCTGTTCCCCGCCGTTTCCAAAGAGGCGATAAGATTTTGGTGTTGCTACCTGTTCCTAGTTATGTCCTCTCCGCCAAGTTCTCTGGTCCCTATGAGGTTCGAGAGTTTTTAAGTGACACAGATTATGTGCTTAGTACCCCTGAGAGGCGGAAGACCAGGGTCTGTCATGTGAAAATGCTAAAGCTGTATCATTCTAGGGAGGAAGTTATGATGATAATCAGTCTGTACCGTCACCTGTTACAGCCCATCCTGGTGTTGCTGCTATCGTTGTAACTGGGGCTGCTTCCGCTCCTGACCCTGATGAGGTCCAGAGCACTCTGGAAAAGGTTTTCGTCCAGGATATCCCTGTACTTGGCCGCATTCATCTTTCCCTCGATTGCAACCAGTCGTCCTGTCCCTGCAGCTGAAAAACACCCCCACAGCATGATGCTGCCACCACCATGCTTCACTGTTGAGACTGTATTGGACAGGTGATGAGCAGTGCCTGGTTTTCTCCACACATACCGCTTAGAATTAAGGCCAAAAAGTTCTATCTCATCAGACCAGAGGATCTTATTTATCACCATCTTGGAGTCCTTCAGGTGTTTTTTAGCAAACTACATGCGGGCTTTCATGTGTCTTGCACTGAGGAGAGGCTTCCGTCGGGCCAATCTGCCATAAAGCCCCGACTGGTGGATTGCTGCAGTGATGGTTGACTTACTACAACTTTCTCCCATCTCCCGACTGCATCTCTGGAGCTCAGCCACAGTGACCTTTGGGTTCTTCTTTACCTCTCTCACCAAGGCTCTTCTCCCCCGATAGCTCAGTTTGGCCGGACGGCCAGCTCTAGGAAGGGTTCTGGTCGTCCCAAACGTCTTCCATTTGAGGATTATGGAGGCCACTGTGCTCTTAGGAACCTTAAGTGCAGCAGAAATTTTTTTGTAACCTTGGCCAGATCTGTGCCTTGCCACAATTCTGTCTCTGAGCTCTTCAGGCAGTTCCTTTGACCTCATGATTCTCATTTGCTCTGACAAGCACTGTGAGCTGTAAGGTCTTATATAGACAGGTGTGTGGCTTTCCTAATCAAGTCCAATCAGTATAATCAAACACAGCTGGACTCAAATGAAGGTGTAGAACCATCTCAAGGATGATCAGAAGAAATAGACACCACCTGAGTTAAATATGAGTGTCACGGTAAAGGGTCTGAATACTTATGACCATGTGATATTTCAGTTTTTCTTTTTTAATAAATTTGCAAAAATTTCTACATTTCTGTTTTTTTCTGTCAAGATGGGGTGCTGAGTGTACATTACTGAGAAATAAAATGAACTTTTTTGATTTTTGGAAAATGGCTGCAATGAAACAAAGAGTGAAAAATTTAAAGGGGTCTGAATACTTTCCGTACCCACTGTATGTATCCTTACGCAAGTCTTTGGCCATCTGGCCCAAGCCAACCTCACTTTAAACTTGTCAAAGTGTGAGTTTGGGAAGGCCACCGTCACCTACTTGGTGGGCAGGGGCAGGGGCAGGTGCAGGTGCGTGCCATTGAAGCTAAAGTTGCTGCCATTACTGCATGTTCTGTGCCCACCACTCGTAAGGCGCTCTGTTCATTTCTGGGCATGGCTTCTCGACTGTTGTTCAACCCCTAACCCGACTGCTTAGTCCTAAAGTAGACTTTGTATGGACACCGGAGTGTCAAGCTGCGTTCGGTAGTGCCAAGGCTCTTTTGTGTCATGCTCCTGTGCTCTCCACTCCCGATCTTACTAAGCTGTTCAAGTTAGAGGTTGATGCCAGTGCCATTGGGGCTGGCGCCGTTCTACTTCAGGAGGATGTTGAGGGGCTGGACCATCCTGTGTTCTATTTCTCTAGGATGTTTAACAAGCACCAGCTCAATTACTCTACTATAGATCTATCAGATCTACTCTACTCTAAAATGCTCTACATGGTAATTATTCTCTAACTTTAATTTTAAGTAGACTACTAACTGATCAATAATCATAACCATTTATGCAGAACGATGAGTTCAACATTTGGAATGTTTTCTGTCCCGCTGTGATTGATGTGTTTACGAAAAGTGACACTGACGATCGGCATTTTGAAAACTTGAATGTGTTTCAATAAAAGGCACCAATTTAGCTAAATAGACGGCTAACGTTAGCCAAACCCAATCGCTGCTTATGTTCCTGTTGTCTTTGGTCTTAGCTCTTGACCTGTTGACAGTGCATCTTGCTCTTGTTTCAAGCGGCCACAGATCTCAGACAGTCCGACAGTACGTTTTGAATGATTAGCATTGTGGGTCCGGCATGGTGGAATATTACGGTCAGTTGTAACGTTACTCGTAAATCAGGCTTCTGGTTTGCACGGATCTATTTTTAGGGGCGTATGAGAGGTAAATACTCCCACAGTAGATCCCTGCGCCTAATATTACACAGAATAATCACAGTCGCTACACTCTGCCTATCTAGTGTTTTTGGCTGTGAAATAAAAATAAATACGTTCACCCACACTTTTAGCATACAAACTATTTGAGCAAACAGGATTTTCACATTGATAGAAGTATCTAGAAAATGTAATACCTTGTTAAATGGCGACTTTTTAATACCTGCATGTGTTTATTTGTACCCAAAGTCATTGAGACAACTTGCCCCAAACTGACATGTGTGCTAACATTGGCTAAATCTCAAGGTTAGCGTAACTACTTCAGCTGAAGTATCAAAATGCACGCTATTGTTTCCTCTACTTTGTGCAAAGTTATCATTTTGAACCTTCACACCTAACAAAGTTGAATTACATAAAATTAAACAAGCAAATGTTTTACTTTTTAAACAAAAGAAATTAACTTGTGCTCACCTCAGATTTGAGTGAACTTGACTACATGTGAACAGGAAGTTGACCATAAAACAAGAAGACACACAAAGTGGCTATTTGATTTTTGACATAGGGCCTTTCCGAAACTGCTTGCTCCTCCCTCTCCCTACCTACTTCCACTTCGTTTGGAAGTGGAAGTTCGTGCGGAGGGACCGCCAGATTGAGTTACGTCTGAAACCACTGAGGGCAAAATGGTAGTGGGTTGTTAAACCCTCCAATGCTGACTGAGCAACGATGCCAGCTTGTTGAAGGTGTGTAACACCCTTTGCTGCATGATGGAGGACCTTTCTTTCACATGCGAGTTCTGCATGACTTCGCCAGTTAACATGTAGGATTTTTTAATTCCGAAACTACACTAACATTTCATTTCACAAGCTAACAACGTAGCCCAAAGGTTATATTGTGTTTAAAATGCTCTTGTCTGATAGACAATAACTGTTGTTGATGTTGAATCGTTTTCATCTCATATGAAAATCTTCAGCCAAAAAAAAATAGCCTACAGTAAACAACAGAATACACAACGGGATACACAGGGGGATCACGTAACAAGCAACAAAGGCATTAAAGAAAAATAGTTAGCCTAAGTCTTTATGCATTTTAACTGTTTTACATTCTTCAGACTATATAATGCTTCAATATAATATATGATTTATATTGAAATGTTGTAGGCCTATTTGTGAATGTAATATTTTTCATATAGGCTAAGATAAAGAGGTTCAAATATGTAGGCTTTTCTCTACAATATCAAATATCAATCTTTTCATAAAAGAATATTTTTATTTTTTCGTAAATATCTAACGTCATTGTTACTAAAGAAATATTCAACACAAAATGAATGACAAATGCTTTCAGTTTTGTTATTGCAAAAAACACACTTTTCCTCAACATCAATCCTGAATCTTAATACAACTATTGTTTATTTTTCCACAAATTAAAGCAGTGAGTGCAGAAGTAACATCAGATCCTATTTACCCTAGGGTAAATAGCCTGGGAGAGGGTAGTTCTTCTGAAAGTTGGCCGCTGTATTTAAAGCCTACGCTGGTTTGGTGTCAGAAATGTGTGTGGTGAAGCAGGTTGGAGGACCCAAACGTGGAACGCAAGGCAGAGGAGGTACAGTTCAAAGGGTTTTAATACAAACAAAACAAGTCCAAAAGAGTTCAGGCAGAAATCCAAAACAGACTGAGCTTCTCCTCACGGCGAAAATACTGCAACACAAGGTATAATGAACCGACAAAGACAAGACAGAAACACCATGTGTATATATACAGGGACTAACAAGCAAGGACCAGGACTAAGAACAAAGATATACAACCAAAACCCAGACTCCCAAACAATACACACTGACAGGATCATGACATTAGGGAGCTTGATTTGGCTCTGAGGTTGACTCCACTCCAAGTTCACTCCGTGTCAGAGTGGAAGTGGCGAGGGTCTAGTTTCGGAAAGGCCCATAGAGCGTTTAGTGTTGGAGTTATGATCAGTGTGACATACCCCCCTCTCCCCTAGACCAGGTCCAGACCTCTAAAACTACTATTCCTAGAGCTGTCAGATCTGCACTAGATTGTCCCAGAGAGGCTAAAGTTTCTTTAAAACACCGTTTCAGATTCATGAAACCTTTATTATTCTTGTGAAAATGCAAAAAAAATGTGACATGTTTTTTTTAACAAACTACATTAAATATATACGTCACAGTTTTTTGCATTTTGACAAATAATTATTCATTAAAAAACCTCATGAAGTTGTTACTACTGAGGGCTGTGGGAATACATGGCTCAATAGCAGAGCTGAGTCTGACCATTAAGCACTTAATTTCCTGCATTTCTATTTATAGAAAGGGAAGCACAAAATTCAGATGGCAGGTGACAGTTCAGAATATAAAAATAGAATATAATGCAGTAATCAGTAGCTCATATTTTTAACATAAGTTACTTTTTTTGGACAACGCAGATCTGTTTCTTCTATATTTACATTGCATTGCATGTTTTGTTATTGTGTAAATAAACCTTTCTTAAAGCATTTATCAGAACATTTTTATCAGATGCTTTCAAAAACTTTCAAAATAGTTATACTTATAAATAATTTACGTAATATCGGCCCCATAGCCGCATCGGGCCCCTGGCTATTTACATGGTATTCCAGATTACCAGTCCACCCCTGCTAACAGTCTTTGTTTTATTATCTTCTCTTTTAGAGTGGCTACAGAGTTGAGTGTCATTCGCAGCGAGCCTGCAGCACTATCAACAAGATGATCCAAGTGTTCTCCTCTGTAAGGAGTGTTACTCTCTGTGTGCGAGTGGATTTTGAGCAGATGACGTTGGAAACTATTTAATGGTTTTGAAGACAAGCAGAGACCATCTTCCATTTCAAGCCTACAGGGAGTGTTTGATCCTCAAAACAGCTCCTCGACACTTTTAGCTGAGGTGAAAGCAGGCAGTCATGTCAGGACCACAGAACAGAATAATGCTTTCACAAGCACTTAAACAGAAAGTGTTTATCAGAATCAAAACTCTGGAGGGCCATAATGCTTATTCCTTCCTTTCTCACGCCCTTAGAAGAGGAGGTGTATATTAACAGGAACCTACAGCAATGTTATCACTTACCATAGTTAGTGCAGACTGTTTGGATGCAGAGGACAACACATCTGACTTTGGAGGAGGAACTCATTCAGCTGGAGTCTCACAGCTTTCAAAGGTAAATTTTGGGACAATATTTCTTCTTATATGTAGAGATAAGAAGCTCAAACAGTCATGAAGATGTAAATGCATGAATATTATATGAATCTAAAAAACTGAAAACATAGCAAGTTTGTGATTTTATGACTGTGGGGTTACGATGGCTAAACTGTATTGTGTGAAGCTTTAGTGATGTCACTGAACAATGTTGGGTAGATATTAAAAACCTGCTCCCTTTAATAACCTCATCTCTCAAACAACAGGTTTCACTCTGAGGAATGGAAGGTCTCTACATTAACAGCAGCTCAAAGCTACGATTACAACAACACCACCTCCAACTACCAGAATTATGAACTAAATGAGTATCTCGAAAAACTTGATTTCATCAGAGATGTGGCCACATACATAGTCGTTGCTGTCGGCCTTCCTCTGACCCTGGTGGCCATCTATGCTCTTTATTCTATGGTATGTACATTCTGACTGAGTTATTTATTTCCTGTCTGTGTTGTGTGTCTGTCCTACAGTCTGTCTGTCTGTAAAGGATCTGGATCTGGTTTGGGGGCTAGGTGTCAGGGGGCTGGGACAAAGGCTTGGAATGATCTATAACCTGACAGGAATAATTGACTCCAGAATTCAAATGTCCATGAAGCTGATTGGACCCTAAACACATGCAGTTTCCATGTGTGGCTCCATTCCAGCCTTCTCTTAAACTGTTGAGCTTAATGACTATCAAGTTCTTTGCCTCCAGTTCTTATTTGTGCGATCCTCCCTGAAATGCTGATTCAAGGAGGAGAGAGGCTCAACTTGCAAACACAAACATGAGCCTCAAACTGCGACTCCAGTCTGGTGCGTCTGTCTGATAAATCCAGCGCATGTGTTTGAGCCAGAAAGCTTCATATCTGTGGCTGAAAAACTGCTGCAGAAGCTGCAGGAAATCTGGCCCTTAGTCTTGTTCCTGCACTGATTGGCCAGCGGGTCATATCTGAGATTTCTGTTGGATGAAAAAGTCAGAAATGGCTCTGACTGCAGCTGCTGGGCAGAGCAAGATGACAGATTTGGGAGGAGGTGGACTTCACAACATGTTTCCAACTGCTTGTTGACTTTTACCAATGTTTTCCTGCAGGTGAGAAGAGATCATGTTGCTCCCATCTACGTCATCAACCTTCTCATTACTGACAGCCTTCAGTTCTGCTGCATGATCGTTCGGGTGGCACCAAATGTGAATGAAAAGATATCTGAAATCTTCTATCATATTTACGACTCTGCTGTGTTTGCCAGTGTTTTCTTCATGGTCTGCATCTCCCTGGAAAGGTATCTATCTGTCTATCCAGTATGTGTGGAGCTCCTTCTGTGTCTGAACATTATATTAGTTTATAACTCTGAAGCTCCTCAAAGACTTTGTGTCCATCTCGTATTACAGGTATTTGGTCATCGCCCACCCACTGTGGTACCGCTTCAGACGAACCATCAAGACCTCTGTGGTGCTCTGTGTCCTGGTCTGGGTCCTTTCGTTTGTCTGTGGCTTCCTTGATTTTTTCATTGATCGTGTGGTCAGATACATACTCGCTGCCGTCCTCCTCCTCCCTCCCTTCCCGCTGTTAATATTCTTCCTGGTTGGGACCCTCAAAGCCCTGTCTGCTTCCATCTCGGTCCCCTCTGATGAAAAACGACGAATTGTGGGAATTTTGGTTCTGGTGCTGCTTATTTACACTCTGCTGTTCCTGCCCAGCATCATTTGGTTCCTGAAAGTGAACAATGACAATACCTGGTTTCCAGAAAAATATAAATTGAGACTTAACCTCCTGTCTACCATCTTCATCAGGTTGAGTCCTCTTGCAGACTTGTTCCTGTATGTCTTCATGAGGAAAGGGTTCATAGACAAGCTTTTGGCCTCTGTGTGTTGCTGCAGAATGGACAGCAATGATATCAGCAGTCCACCAGTATGAATGATGACAACATTTCCACAGTCAGCTTCATGTAGGCAGAGAAAGAGGGAGAGAGAGAAAGGGGAGGAAACAGGAGGAGAAATGGAGGCCAATAGAAAGGATAGAGACAAGACAGATCCTGTCATCTACTGAGACCATTTCCAATAAGACACCTAACTGTAGAGAGCAGGAAGCACTGTTTGGACTCTGCTGTGGGAGAAGTGGCTGCTGGGAAATGTTTTGGTCAACTTGCTCTGGTTCACTGTGATGGATTCAACACATGGAAATAAAATGTGTTTATTAGTTTGGAGCTGGAAATTGATGTGTGTCATTATTCTCCTTTAATCGCAGAAGCAAAGCAGATATTATTTTAGATGAACTGAGCTCATTCTAGTCACCTCGCTGTCTTCTTCCTAAATCTTTATTTGGACTGTTGTTTGGATGTTTAACACAGGGAGAGCATCTCAACACGTCTTTAGCACTTTGTACTTTTTAAGTGTAATTTCTGCTGTTTTAGTGGTAGGCATGCTGCTGTTTAGGATGGGATTCAGAGCAGCTGTTTTGCAGCAGCTGTTGTGTGCTTGGCAATCTGGATAAAATCTTAAACCACAGTTTGTTACGAGTGGTGTGGGGACAGAGAGGACCCTAATGCAGCGCTCAGAGCGAAGGAGGTTTATTGAGGGAAAAGGGGGTTGAGGGAGAGGTGGATGCCGGGGAAACACTGGCACAGGGAAACTGACGGGACTGGGACCAGGGGGCCGGAGAACACTGGGGCCGAGGAAGCTGGGAGGCAAGGAAGGACTGGGAGGACGCCGTGAGGGAAGTCCGAGGAGGGGGGGGACCAGAGGAAGAGCCCAGCCGACTGGACGGAGGATGAGGGTGAATGAACCTGGGAGGAAAGCAGACAGACAGGGTTAGTGCGAGGAATAACCGAGGGCTGGAAAACAAAATTTATTTGAACTCAAGCTTGAGAGATTGGCACCAGGTTTGGAGCAACGACGATAAAGCAAGAATGGTGTGAAGAACCGGGGTTGAAATACAGGCAGGGATGAGGTTGATTACTGGCAGGTGTGGCAGGCTGACGAGGTGGCTGATGAGGTGCAGGTGCGGAGGGAGAGAGAGAGAGAGAGAGAGAGGACACAGGGGAGGAGAACACAGGGAGGCAGGCAGAGAACAGAGAAACCCAAGAAAAAAGCAGAATAACTTAAGAAAAGGAGAAAAAAACAGGACACTCACCGTAAGCCGGGCCGCCACCATAACAGTTTGTCAGTTTCTATGAAATTGTACATTTTCTGGAAATCCAATAAAAATCTTTGTCTCCGAGCAACTCAGTGAATTAAAAGCTGACAAATGAAGGTTCAACAAAATCTCTGCTGGTTGACAAATCTCTATTGTCTATATGAACATAAAGGCCAACTTGCTGTTACCAGGGTTTCTGACCAAATGAGGTTTCCTCACAGCTCTTAAAGCTTTCAGATTTTTTTAGATAAGAATTTGGGGCAGAAATGATAAAGTGTGACAGGGACAGTCACAACAGATCAGACCAACATGTTTCAGTAGAAGTTAGTAAAGTCTACTGTATGTTTCCTCTTTTTAAACTTTAGCTCATTATTAGCTGAGATCCAACAAGAACAAGCAGATTTCCCAAACTGTCAGACTGCTTCTTTAAATACCTTGGCTTTCTGCAGGGGATACTTTGGAAACTAGCAAACTGCATTTTTGGAAGGTAAACTGCTAAAAGCTTAAAGTAATGATTTGATAAGCTGCACAGTGAACACAGTTATGATGATGAATTAAATCAATACTAATTTTTAAATCATACATGATAACAATAGAAAATAAAACCTTAATTCAGTATTGAGTAATTTCAGCTCCATTCAGAGCTCACAGGTGTAATTTCCTTCTCCTCAGACAGAAATACCCGTTTGGTTGTTCCACTGATCCCTTCCAAACTAACATCTTATATTTTATGCTGGATCTCTGACTGCTTAGACTTTACTGTGATAGGATTTCATCAACTCTGCACACTTTACTGAAAAACTTTTGGCTAACTTGATGGATAAAAACCCGTCACACAGACATACAGTCCTAACTGGAAGTCTGCTCATATGAAGACAGAACTGAAAAGCCACAAGCTAAATGGCCTGTTGTAATGTGAGGTGCAGTAAAGATTCAGTAAAGATCAGCTTGAAGGGTCGGCAGCTTTCAGATTTAGATTGGATGTGTATGTTAACAGGCTAAGAATGTCTCGGCCAGTAAACAGGGCCGTAACCAGGGTTTAGAAATGAGTGAGGTCCAGATTATTTGTTTCTTTTAATAGTTATTTACAGTACTACTAAAATTACACCTAAACACAACCAAAGTTAAACACTAATGTCACACAAACTAAAGATTTATAATGAAATACATCCAAAGGACCTGTTGGCAAACAATAATTTTATTAAAGCTGAATCTCTCTCTGTACTTGTACTTCCTGCATAGTGAGGACGGAAACAAGACTTTAACCAACAGAAAGAGGACATTTTTATAAAGTGAGGACATTTTGACCGGTCCTCACAACTTCAAAGGGCTGTTTGGAGGTTAAGACTTGTTTTTTATAGTTAGGTTAGAATTAGGTTTAGGTCAGGGTCAGCAACATTACGGTAAGGGTCCAGGGAATGCAGTATGTCAATGATGGTCCTCACAAAGATAGAAGAACAAGTATTTGTGTGTGTGTGTGTTATGTCGGGTCGTAAATAAGGACCAGTGGAAGACCTGGTCCCTACCCTAACCAACGTATTAAACTAAACAAAATTACTCTATTAGCTTTCTTCTTTAGTCAAAAACTTCACTGGAGACGGTCAAGAGTCAGTGCAAAATAGTTTATTCCAATAAAGGACAAGTAAACCCGAGTAACATCGCTGCAGGTCTCAGGATGGAACTGAGCTGGTGGTCAGTGAACATCACCTTATATTCACCTTAAACTCCACCTTTTAGGTGGGCGTTACACCTTAACTCCTCCTACAATGTTCGCTGACCACTCCCTTACATTGGTGAATTTCTTATCCTCTGCTGCCATCTAGTGGCCGTTTGTACGTACTGTTTTACCAATTTAACCCTTTCACTAATGTCACAATTACCATTCTTTAGCTGTTATTTAGCATAATTATTGTTACAATTAAAAATTAATTTTAAATTTATCCTTCTTTATATTTTTTACATTACTGGACTAGAAATTCACCAATATGTTTCAACTTCAGTCTCACCGTATTTTTTAAAAAGTTATACAGGCATAATTTGACACCATTACCAACTTAAACACGTACAATTGTATTTTTTAAAAGAATTAATAAGGAATAACATGCTTTATATATGCATAACGTGATTCAATAAGGAATAACATGATTCAACAATGCTAACCGTGAGTGTGCCATGTCTCATTCAAAGTTTAGTTTCTTCAGTGCAAAGCTTGGTTTCTTGCAGTACCAGGTGCCATTAATTAATGTGTCATGATCTCATTCTTGGCCTATCAGCACTGGCGCCCCCCAGGGGTGTGTGCTCTTCCCACTGCTCTTCTCCCTCTACACCAACGACTGCACTGCAGGAGACCCATCTGTCAAACTCCTGAAGTTTGCTGACGCCTCATCCGGGACGGTGACGAGTCGGCCTACAGGGAGGTTGATCAGCTGGCTCTCTGGTGCGGTCAGAACAACCTGGACCTTAACACGTTCAAAACTGTGGAGATGATCGAGGCCTTCAGGAGGAGCCCCCCACTCTTCCCCCCATCACCATACTCAACAGCCCCGTGTCTGCTGCGGAATCCTTCAGATACTTCCTGTGCCAGCTCAGGAAGGGGAACCTGCCCAAGGAGCTGCTGATCCAGCTCTACAAAGCCATCATCCAGTCTGTCCTCTGCACATCCATCACTGTCTGGTTTGGATCTGCCACCAAAAAAGACAGGAGCAGACTACAACGGACAGCAGGACTGCAGAAAAGATCATCGGTACCAACCTGCCCTCCATTCAGGACTTATACATTTCCAGAGTCAGGAAACATCACTGCAGATCCATCTCACCCCGGACACAAGCTGTTCCAGCTCCTCCCCTCTGGTAGGCGCTACAGAGCACTGTATGCCAAAACCAACAGACTCAGGAACAGTTTCTTCCCACAAGCCATCACTCTGATGAACAGCTGACTCTGACTCACAGTGTCAGGAACAATTCCTGTGCAATAACCCAGTAACTCTGCCACCTGTTTACTGGTTACCACACTATTTATTCATCATTCGCCATTTCAGAGCTGTTCATACTGTCATATTGTATATACTGTATACCAAATCCACCTACCTCATGTACATAACACCTGCACATACTACTTATTTATGCAAGCATCTATTGCACTCATCACATTGTGTACATGTATGCTTGTACATGTATGTGTACCTGTATATCACATCCACCTCCAACATGTACATACATTTACTCCTGCATCGTCTGTTTTATTCATAGTGTATATTGATGTGTTCTCTATACTGTAGCCTGTGTTTGATTATTATTGTCTTATTGTGTTATTGTATTGCTCTCTCAGTCCAATGGTAGCTCAACAGAGTAAATGACTCTCAAGGCTGCGCCACACAAACAACACTGACACACAGCATGGACCAAGAGAGCAGCGGCAGCAGCTTGTTCCCCTTCGAGGGAACTCGAACTGCGTCAGTTTCGACACTATGGGAACGCCTTTAGGCGTAGCAGGTCTGAACGTGAATGAAATCACTCCAATCCTATTGGTTTGTTGCTACAACGGTAAGGTGTGACGGAATAACCGGAGGAGTATAAAGCACAGCTGTACGCTCTGTATGTTGTTTGAAGAAAGCTCCAGTCCTACAAGCAGTGTGTCTTACCTGAAGAAGTCTACCAGCATGTCCGGCAACCAGATGTACAGAAGGTGTGTTTTTCCTTGCCCTCGGAACATCACGGATGGAGGTTCTCATGAGATGTGTGTCTCAGGTTTGGGGATGAGGCACGCTCGGGCAGCTCTCGAGGGGGCTGCCTGCGGCCATTGCAAAGCCCTTTCCATGCGGGTACTGAGGTCCTGCATGACTCTCTTTTCCAAGGATGGCCGGATGTGTTCTCCCCATGGCGCGGGCCCTGCGGCCGCTGACGCAGCCCGGCGGCTTCACTCATTGGGTTCACAGCTTGATCTGTCGGAGGATTTCAGGACAGCTGAGGCTTTTTCCCGACCTTCATCCGCTGGCTCCGAAGCTTCCTTTCCTCGTTCAGGAGCCCGTTTCTCGGCTTCTCTTACTCGTGGTTTGGATCCGGAGACGCTGCAGCAATCCGACTCCAAGGAGGTGGACGTGCTCAGCATAGTGGACGATGACTTCCGGGTGTCGGGGCGGCGTCATCAGGCGGCGCCCGACTATGACGAGCTGCTGGAGGTGGTGACTAGAGCCGTGGCTAAGCTCCACATCAACTGGCCACAGGAGGAGCAGACACCACAGGCTAGTGATAAGCTTGAGGAAAGGTTTCTTAAGCACCACGAGCCACCTCCTCGCCGGTCTCTGCCATTCTTTCCTGATTTACATGATGAACTGAGTAAATCATGGGGCAGACCCTTCTCTACACGGCTTTACACACCCCGATCACTGAACTACAATAATGTGATGGGGGTTAGGGACCGTGGTTATGGGAGGATGCCTTGGGTGGAGGATGCGCTTGCGAGCTATCTCTCCCCTCGACTTGCGACCTCCCTGGAGAAGCCGGCGTTACCCTCCAAGCCGTGTCGCACCACATCTACGCTCGTGGGGATGGCGTACATAGCAGCGGGCCAGGCAGGTGTGAGCTTGCACACCACGGCGGTGCTTCAAGCCTACCAAGGCGATGGTTCAGAGGGGGGGTCCCTCTGAGGAAGATCTGGCGGAGCTTTGCAGAACCACCGACCTGTCTCTCCGGGCCACCAAAGAAACAGCCCGCTCCATTGGCCGGTCCATGTCGGGTCTCTCACACCAAAGGCATGTGTCTTATCCACTGCTCCAGTGGTACTGCTGACGTACTGCGGTAAGCGTGTCGACTCATTTTCGTTTCCGGTGCTTGTGTGTTGGTACCGTGTTGTGCTGCTCTCGCTAAATAATAGTTACATTTGTTTGATTACAGCGGCCAACAACACTTATAAACACTTATTCTTTACAGTAATTTTGCCTAAGCACTCACAGTTCTTTCCATCTTTTAGTGACTGCTGTTCAATCTCATAGTTGTTCTAAAGTTTTTGGTAGCTGACGCTACAGTAATTTAGCTTAGCCGTTAGCGACTTTAGCTTAGCAGCTAGCGATGGCTTCTCCTTCTCCCTCTCTCTCTCCTACTTTCTCCTGCTCGGTGTGTCAGATGTTTAGTTACTCCTCTGCCTCCTTTAGCGGTAATGGTACATTTAATAAGTGTAGTTTATTTATAGACATGGAGGCGAGGCTCAGTGACTTAGAAGTCCGGCTCCGCACCTTGGTAGATCAGTCTTTAGCTACTGTAGCTAGCCAGTCCCCGGTAGTCGGTGCGGAACGGCCTGAGTTAGCCTCTGGTAGCCGTCCTCCGGCATCCCCTGTGCAGCCAGGAAAGGGGGGCTGGGTGACTGTCCGAAGGAGGAATAGTCGTAAGCATTCAAAGTCCACGGGGCATCATCAACCTGTTCACGTTTCTAACAGATTTTCCCCACTCAGCGACACACCCGCTGAGAAACCAACTCTGATCATTGGCAGCTCCATTTTGAGAAACGTGAAGTTAGCGAAGCCAGCGGCCATAGTTAAGTGCATCCCTGGGGCCAGAGCGGGCGACATTGAGTCTTATTTGAAACTGCTGGCTAAGGATAAACACAAATACAGTAAGATTGTTATTCACGTCGGCGGTAATGACTCCCGGTTACGCCAATCGGAGGTCACTAAGATTAATGTTGAGTCGGTGTGTACATATGCAAAAACAATGTCGGACACCGTAGTTTTCTCTGGACCCCTGCCAAATCTGACCAGTGATGACATGTATAGCCGCATGTCGTCATTCCGCCGCTGGTTGTCGAGGTGGTGTCCAGCAAACGATGTGGGCTTTGTTGATCATTGGCAGACTTTCTGGGGAAGACCTGGTCTGATCCGGAGAGACGGCATCCATCCCACTTGGGAAGGAGCAGCTCTCATTTCTAGAAATCTGGCCAAGTTTATTAGTGGACCAAATCCATGACAACCCAGAGTTGAGACCAGGAGGCAGAGTCGCAGTTTAACACACTTCTCTGCCCTTCTTTTTCAGCAGTTACCCACCCAAAACCCTACGCAGAGTCGCAGTCTAACACACTTCTCTGCTCCTCCATTTCAGGAGTTACTTAGTGAAAATCCTATAGTGACGGTGTCTGCCCCCCGACCATCGAAATTATTTAAAAAGGTAAACAGAAGAGGAGCTGTGCATAAAAACCTCATAAAAATTAAAACCACAAGAGCAATAGTGCAAACGAATAGGAGAGTTAAATGTGGACTCTTAAACATCAGATCTCTCTCTTCTAAAGGTGTACTAGTAAATGAACTAGATTATGATATTGATTTATTTGGTGTTACTGAAACCTGGCTGGGTGATGGAGAATATGTTAGCCTAAATGAATCCACCCCTCCCAGTCATATTAATACTCACATTCCTCGAGGCACAGGCCGAGGAGGTGGAGTTGCAGCTATCTTCGACTCTAGCCTACTAATCAGCTCTAAACCTAAACTAAACTATAACTCATTTGAAAGTCTTGTTCTTAGTCTTTCGCACTCAAGTTGGAAATCACTGCAACCAATTCTTTTTGTTATAGTGTACCGAGCACCTGGCCCGTACTCTGAATTCTTATCTGAATTTGCAGAGTTTTTGTCAACTTTAGTCCTTAAAACGGACAAAGTTATTATTGTAGGAGATTTTAATATTCATGTGGATGTTGAGAATGACAGCTTCAGTACTGCGTTTATCTCTTTGTTAGATTCCATCGGCTTCTCTCAGAGTGTTCATGAACCGACTCACTGTTTTAACCACACCCTCGACCTTGTTTTGGTGTATGGTATTGAAATTGAACATTTAGTGGTGTTCCCACAGAATCCCTCTTTATCCGACCACCGTTTGATAACTTTTGAGTTTGTATTGCTGAACTACTCGCCATTGGGCAAAAATTTCTATACAAGATGTCTGTCTGATAGTGCTATAGCTAAATTTAAGGATGCGATTCCATCAGCTCTAAATACATTATCTAGTCACAAAGTAACGGAGGACTCCTATGCTAATTTCAGTCCCTCCCAAATTGATCATC
The DNA here is from genome assembly GCF_014851395.1 of Micropterus salmoides. Lineage (NCBI taxonomy): Eukaryota > Metazoa > Chordata > Actinopteri > Centrarchiformes > Centrarchidae > Micropterus > Micropterus salmoides. The sequence goes on from NW_024041150.1 coordinate 8,729,373, forward strand.
TTGTTGATAGTGCTGCAGGCTCGCTGCAAATGACACTGGACTCTGTAGCCCCTCTAAAAAAGAAAATACTAAAACAAAGATGGTTAGCTCCATGGTATAATACTGAAACTCGCAAATTAAAGCAAATATCACGGAAACTTGAGAGGAATTGTCGTTCTACCAAAGTGGAAAATTCTCGTTTAATTTGGCAAGATAGTCTTAAAACTTATAGGAAGGCCCTCCGTAATGCCAGAGCAGCGTACTACTCGTCATTAATAGAGGAAAATAGGAACAACCCCAGGTTTCTTTTCAGCACTGTAGCCAGGCTGACAGAGAGTCACAGCTCTATTGAGCCAAGTATTCCCATAGCTCTCAGTAGTTACGATTTCATGAGCTTCTTTAATGATAAAATTCTAGCTATTAGAGACAAAATTCATCAAGACCTGCCCTCAATTGGCACCGACTTATCTCTTAACTCAGGAACCTTAGAAACAGCTGTAGAACCAGATACATGTTTAGACTGTTTTGCTTCCCTCAATCTTTACCAACTAACTTCAATAATTTCTTCATCTAAACCATCAACCTGCCTCTTAGACCCCATCCCGACTAGGCTGCTTAAAGATGTTTACCCTTAGTCAGCACCTCTATACTAGATATGATCAATCTATCTTTATCAACAGGCTATGTACCACAGTACTTTAAAGTAGCTGTAATTAAACCTCTTCTGAAAAAGCCCAAACTTGATCCGGATGTTTTAGCCAACTATAGACCTATATCTAACCTTCCATTTCTCTCTAAGGTTCTGGAGAAAGCAGTTGCTAAACAGCTGTGTGACCTTCTACAGAGCAATAGTTTATTTGAGGATTTTCAGTCAGGGTTTAGAGCTCATCATAGCACAGAGACAGCACTGGTGAAAATTACTAATGACCTCCTTATTGCATCAGACAAAGGACTTGTCTCTGTACTGGTTTTATTAGATCTTAGTGCTGCATTTGATACCATTGACCATCAGATCCTATTGCAGAGACTGGAATATTTCATTGGCATTAAAGGAACCGCTCTAAGCTGGTTTAAGTCCTATTTATCAGATCGATTTCAGTTTGTACATGTTAACAATGAGTCCTCCATGCACGCCAAAGTTACTCATGGAGTTCCTCAAGGATCTGTCCTCGGACCAATCCTGTTCACATTATATTCTTCCTTTAGGCAATATTATCAGGAAACATTCCATAAGCTTTCATTGTTATGCAGATGATACTCAGTTGTATATATCGATCAAGCCAGATGAAACTCATCAGTTAGCTAAACTTCAAATGTGCCTTCAGGATGTTAAAACCTGGATGACCTGTAATTTTCTCATGTTAAACTCAGATAAAACTGAAGTTATTGCTCTGGGGCCTAAGCACCTCCGTGACGCATTATCTAAAGATATAGTTTCCCTGGATGGCATCGCCCTGGCCACCAGCACCACTGTAAGGAATCTTGGAGTTATCTTTGATCAGGACATGTCGTTTAAGTCTCACATTAAGCAAATTTCTTCACCTACGTAATATTGCGGAAATCAGGAACATCCTGTCTAAAAATGATGCAGAAAAACTAGTCCATGCATTTGTTACTTCTAGGCTGGATTACTGCAATTCTTTATTATCAGGCTGCTCGAAAAAGTCCATTAAGACTCTTCAGCTGATCCAGAATGCTGCAGCACGTGTTCTGACAGGAACCAGGAAAAGAGATCACATTTCTCCTGTTTTAGCTTCTTTGCATTGGCTTCCAGTAAAATCCAGAATAGAATTTAAAATCATTCTTCTTACCTACAAAGCTCTTAATGGTCAGGCACCATCTTATCTTAAAGAGCTCATAGTACCTTACTACCCCACCAGAGCACTGCGCTCCCAGAATGCAGGGTTACTTGTGGTTCCTAGAGTCTCCAAAAGTAGACTAGGAGCCAGAGCGTTCAGCTATCAAGCTCCTCTCCTGTGGAACCAGGTTCCAGTTTGGGTTCAGGAGGCAGACACCATCTCCACATTTAAGAGTAGGCTTAAGACTTTCCTCTTTGATAAAGCTTATAGTTAGGGCTGGCTCAGGTAGTCCTGAACCATCCCTTAGTTATGCTGCTATAGGCCTAGACTGCCGGGGGATTTCCCATGATGCACTGAGCTCCTCTCTCCTCTACTTTCTCTCCCTCTGTATGCAACCTTATCCCATTATTGCATGTTACTAACACAACTTCTCCCCTTTCTGGTAGTCTTGTGCTTTCTCGTCTCTCTCCTCTCTCCTATCACTTCCTGCAGGTTTTCTGGCTCTGGAGCTGTGGAGTCTGGAGCTGTGGCTGCGGGTCACCTGCTGCCCCCGTGTTCCTGCTCGACACCCTCTGCTGCAACGACTATTGTTGCTAGTCTTATTGTTATTATTGTTATTATAATCATTAACATTATGATGGTTACCATTAACACTATTATAAATATCTGTACCATTTTTCATTTGGTCTATAGCAACATTACCTTCACTGTGTGTACCTCTGTGTGTATATTGTGTAGGCTGCCTCCCTCCCCTCTCTCTCTCTCTCTCTCACCCCAACCGGTCGAGGCAGATGGCCGCCCACCCTGAGCCATGGTTCTGCTCGAGGTTTCTGCCTCTTAAAAGGAAGTTTTTCCTTGCCTCTGTCGCCTAGTGCTTGCTCTTGGTGGGAACTGTTGGGCTTCTGTAAATAACATCACAGAGTATGGTCTAGACCTGCTCTTTTATGAAAAGCGCTGTGAGATAACTGTTGTTGTGATTTGGCGCTATATAAATAAATTGCATTGAAAATTAACGGCCGTTAAACTACAGACCCCCACGAAGCTCAAATTGTAGTCCAGTTTCCACAGTTGTCCGTTTTTCCTATAAATTCATCAGATTGCAGTAAAATGCCAAAGTATATTACTCTTCAAAGGTAAATTATGAATGAGAAGTGTGTCCTTTTAAGATGACTGGAAGAGAGGCTAAGTTACACTCTTAATCATGTTTTCTGTGAATGGATGTGGCTGTGTGGACTGAATTAACGTTATATTTTAACAGAATAAATAGTGCCTGTAAAACAGATGCTGTTTCTGGTTGAATGATTGAAGCAATATATAGACGGCTTTGTTGCTACATCAGAACCTTAATAGGCTCAAATCAATATGCTATATTTAATAAATTAGCCTGGTGGTTTCCCGTTACAATGTTGACTAAATAATTAAATATGAATCAAAGACAAAAACCCTCCTCCTATGTCGACGTGATTCAACTTTCTAATTTTTTAATGCGTTTCCTGTGGAATCACACACTTTTATTTTGTAGTTTTTGCGTGTATTTCCTGTCCTGACAGTGGCCGCTTCTCAAGTCTCTTCATTGCATCCACGTTTCCCTCACTTGCGTGGACGAGGAAATATGTTTTAGAGACATGAGACGTCCTTTCCTCCGAAGAGTCACGTGAAGTGACGTCGTTTCTGATGACGGCGGCAGCTGATCACACGTTGAGCTGTCAGTGGGCTCTAACAGCTGTAGAGACTTCTGATGGAGCTTGTGTCTGCACACATGTGCGCTGTGTTGCAACTAATAAAGTCTCACAGTTATCAGTGCAGAGCAGCAGGATCCTCTCTGTAGCTGCTACCTGTTTAACAAACACCTGCACATGAAGAATTACAGGTTTCTGTATGTCCTGCTCAGAGGAACAGGATCATTTCTACTGGGACAATGCTGATATTATCTGCATTTATTTATTGATTCTGAGTGTAAATTCGTTATTGAATAACCCAGAATATGATCATGGTGTCTTGGGATTTATTGGCTCTATGTTTAGGGGAAATTGAAATGATCGATGCTCAGTTTTAGGCTTTCACTTTATTTCCTCTTCGGATATCCTTTAACACTAGTCTACTGCAAACATTAAGTCACATCACTGGTCACTGATCGATCACTGTGTTCCATTGTAGCAATCCAACGCTTTTTGCAGTAGGTGAGATCGGCTGGATGAGCGGATTCATTTTCCTTTGCTCGCTTCATTAGAGTCCGACACCCAACTTGTTTACTGTGTTTCATAGTCGTCTGTTTGGACTAAACAAGCAGCCTCACATGTGACTGAATAGACATGACGATAAAGGATGTAAAACGTGTTTCTTGCTGACAGACTCTCTGACTTTAATTGTCTCTAGCATTTCTAAAGGCTAAATGAAGAAAGTTGTGTGTGGGGCTCTGACCTACAGTGAACTCAGATTTTAACTGGAATCATCAAACAAATTGTCAAGTTCTGTGTGTTTTTAATTGATTACAGCTCAGCCCAAACTTGAAAACTGCTTTTCTCTCTGAAGAACGCAAAGGACAACTCAATCTTTTCACTTCTTGATTCTTTATTTTCTTTGAGATGGTTTGATAGACCAGTGATGGAATAATATGGTATAGTTTCTTGAATGTGACTTGATAGATCAGTGTGGGGCAGTAGGTATAGGTTGATAACCTTTCAAATGCACAAACCAAAACATGAATTAGTTACAGATAAGTCATGAATCAGTCACACATAAATCACAATACCACTTTCTCACAGAAGTAATAAATAAATGCTATTGAATCTTCAAACCAAACTAAACACGATCCTTAAGTCTAACCTAGGATTTTAACAAGAAAATACCAATCCCGTAATTAAACTCATGCACATGTTACTTCTGTCAAGTTCAACATTCACATAACAAATCCCCATTACTTATTTTAAATTGCAAATTACAATCCAAGCAGAACCTGAACATTTAAACTCAATATATTCAAACACAGTCAATCATAAATTGTCCTACCAGTTGCGTCTTTGAGTGATCAGGAGCTGTAATCATAGTGTCCTTTTCCAGGAATAAATGAGAGAACCAACCGAACTCTCTACAAACATTTCAATGCCATGCTCTCTCTGTGGGTGCGCAGGCAAATATAGTCCCAAAGCTACTTCCCCAAAAGTTGGTTCCACCAACTTTTGTTGCATGATTGCCCCTGCAGTTTGGGAGTGCCCTGAGAGCCCTGGGTGAATCAAGGCTTGGATTGCTCAGTACACCTAAAGCAAAGTAACCATAAATTGACACAACACAAATCAAATATAGCCGATCTCTTTGCAGTGATGCACTTGAGTTTAATGTTTCTGTCCTGATGATCAGATCAGTCCGATCAGCTGCAGTGTCCAATCACTATAACGGTTACCCAGTAAGGGGGCGCGTCGGTCAGTAAAAGACTTCCGCGACGGACCCACTGGTGTATCCTCGCTCATAGCTCCTCACAGCTCGCTCCTCGGAGCACAAATAAGAGCTTTGGGACGGCCTGCAAGATGGCGGAGCGGAACAACTTCCGGTTCAAGCGAGGAAACGACAAATAAGAGACTTGAGAAGCAGCCGAGGTCTCTTCTACAGTTGAAGTGGATCAACAGGTCTGGCTCAGTACTGCCGCCTACCAGCTGAACACAGCTGAATGAAAGACTATTAAAAATAATGCTAGTGAAATTATTTTTTCATTATTGACTCACAGGTATTGTAGTGCACACTTGTTAGTTGATAACATGGACAGACACAATCATTTCTTTAAAACGTGCATTTCATAAATAACAATGGCCCATCGACAATTAATAAATGCCACGAATCCATAAATAGATATAAAACAGGTCGTCCGTCAGAACAGACACAATGGACAAACACACTTTAATGTGTGAAAAATAGCAATGACACACCATCAGTAAATAAATTAAAGCCATATTATTATATAGATGTAAGAATCCATAAATAGCTTTCATCAGAAACATTAACGTGATTCTGCACTAACAATAATTGTTCATTTATACACAACAACATTAGAACTCTGTTCGTTTAAAAGTCCTGTTTTCAGGCCGACTCACACCTGAATAACAACCACGCAGCAAACAGGAACTATCCAACTGTAACATCGTGTGTAAATATTCACTTTGTCAACAATCAACACTTTTGTCCCTTAACAATGAAACGTTGACTCTGTACATATCTGCCTGAGAGTCAGGAAGTCCTTCGCTGTGACCTCCTTGAGGTCTTGGAGGTGTTTGTATTTCATCTCCTTGATCTTCTGGCTCTCTGTGGACAGCGGTGTGACTGCAGGCGTGTCTGAGCTGCTGCTTTGGGAGTCCAGTTTTTCTTTTTTTAATAAATTTGCAAAAATTTCTACATTTGTTTTTTTCTGTCAAGATGGGGTGCTGAGTGTACATTACTGAGAAATAAAATGAACTTTTTTGATTTTTGGAAAATGGCTGCAATGAAACAAAGAGTGAAAAATTTAAAGGGGTCTGAATACTTTCCGTACCCACTGTACGTAGTAACTGTCCCCCACTTGTTTCTATCGATGTGTTTTGAAGTATTTCAGACTCTTAGAAAGTAAAATCCGGTTTAAAGGAGGCTGTCAGAGGAACTCTGTAGAGAGAAAGGTCAGCGAGGAGCCACCTGCTCAAACTTTGGGCTGTTCAGACCCACAGACTGAATATAAGAAGTGGACGTAGTCATTGTGACGTCACCCATTGGTTTGTGGACCCCGCTTTGAAGCCTCGAGTTTGGCCGATAGGGCGCCGCCATGTTGAGTTTTTGCAACCAGGAAGTTCCCAGAAGTGACCATATTTGGACGAGACGATGGAGCCGTGTGTGGAGCTAGCTAGCTTAGCTAGATGCATCTGTAACTCATTGTAAGTCATTTTAACAGGGCTGATAACTTTGTCTAGCGAACAACAGTCTTAAAACTAAGTGTACTCACCAGAGAAAGTGAGCAGCCGACTCCTGATGAGCTTTTTCAGCGGCGCTGGTTAAATTTACACAGTCCCGTGGGTACGAGTCACTCGAGCCTGACTGACAGATCGCCATGGTAACGACTTCACAGGCCTGACCCTTACCGGCGATCTCGGTACGGGAGGCGGACACGCTGACGAGGGAGCTAAACCCGTGTCCACTGACGGCAGTCCCAGTACGTCTCCTGAGGTGTCGGAATTGAGGTTTACTCACTGCACAGCCTCGCTGGTTTCTGTCACACGGGCGTTCAGCATAGCCCAAACATCTGTTTTTTTACTCTGCATGTCACAATGTTTGCGGGTGCGGGCGGGAGTGGATACACATGTTGCGGGAATGGGCGTTAATGGTCTCAAAATCAACGGGAGCGGGATTCAGAAATCAGTCCCCGCAGGTTTCTACATCAGAGTCTAAACATGGATTATAGAAGCTGAAAGTTTGATTCTGTTTCCCTGCAGAGTTTCCTCTGTCTGTCCTGGTCCACTCACCTCCGTCCCCCGTTCCGTCAGCTGGGCTCACCACCCTGCCCTCTCACCTCGGACCTCTCCCACGGCGACCTCCCGGCAGAGTTGCTGTCAAAGAGGATGCCAGCAAAGATGGCAAGACCGTGTCTCAGGATGACTCTTATCTATCTAATATGTTCAGGAAGAGTCTCTTCCTGAACATATTAAAGGAAGGAATTCAGAGGAACATTCACAGCATTATGAGATGCCACTGCCGTTTAAAGAGAGACCCTACCTCCCTGACAATAAGCAACTAGCCATTGTCTGGCTCAGCCATCTTAAAAGAAAGCTGCTGAAAGATGAGAAGTACAAGGAACGCTATTTGAAAAGGGTAATGCAGAGGAAGTTCACGATCAGGGGAAGGAAGGAGAGAAATGGTATATTCCCTGAATAGCCTGAATAACCATCTTCTGTCAGGCCCAGATCTGCTGAATAATCTAACAGGTGTCCTCCTCAGATTCAGACAGCAGTATATAGCACTGATATGTGACATTGAGCAGATGTTTCATCAGTTCCATGTATATGAAGCCTACCTACGTTTCCTGTGGTGGAGAGATGGTGACTTGAGAGCAGCACCACAGGAATTTCGCATGAAGGTTCATCTCTTTGGTTCTGCGTCATCACCAGGATGTGCCAACTATGGACTAAAGCAACTTGCTAAGGACAATGAGAGCCTGTTTCCCCTTGGCTCACAGTTCATCATGAAAGACCTTTATGTTGACGACGGTGTTACTAGCATAGCAACCACTGACAATGCAAATTACTTGCAAAGGAATCCCAGGAGCTCTGTGCAATGGGTGGTCTGAGACTGCACAAATTTGTGTACAACAACAGATCAGTGCTGGAGAGTATACCACCATCTGAGCATGCCACTGAAGTGAAAGCTCTTGACCTGGCCTTTAACGATTCAACTTTAGAGAGAGCCTTAGGAATCCACTGGCACATTGAGTCTGACACTTTCAGATTTTGTGTCTTCCTAAAACACCAGCCAGAAACACGACGCGGCATTTATCCAAAGTTGCCTCCCTTTATGACCCACTGGAGTTTGTCGCCCCTTTCCTGCTCACAGGGAAAAAGGTGCTTCAGGAAATGTGTAGGCACGGGAAAACTGGGATGATCCTCTTCCCAGTGAACTGCAACCAGTGTAAGAACGCTGTAAGAATGATCTTGCAAATCTGGAGAAAATCACTATACCACGCTGCTATGTGCCTGCTGACTTCGGGAAAGTTGTGATGACCACTATGGTTATGGACAGTGTTCGTACTTAAGACTTGTAAATGAAGATGGAAGCGTTCATTGTGCTCTGGTTATGGGAAAGTCCAGAGTAGCTCCCATTAAGGTAATGACTATCCCTGGAATGGAGTTGACGGCTGCTGTTGTGTCAGTCGCAGCAAGCAACACCCTAAGGAGGAGCTTGGTTTGTCAAATGTTGTTGAATACTTCTGGACTGACTCTAAAGTGGTTCTGGTATATCCACACGTTTGTATCGGACCAAATACAGAAAATACATCTCAGCACAGCTCCCCAGCAGTGGAGATACGTCTCTACTAAGAATAACCCTGCAGACCTTGCCTCTAGAGGTTCAAGCGCAAGTGAAATTCTCACATCAAGCTGGTTCACAGGACCTCAGTTCTTATGGGAGAAGGAGATACCTCCAGCTACAGATGTTATCACGGAAATACAGATTCGAGATCCTGAAGTCAAAAGGATTCAGACACTAAATACACAGACATCGGAATAAGTGAGTCTCTCCGACCGCTTGTCAAGGTTTCTTCATGGTTGAAAACAACTCAAACCGTTGCTCCTCATCCGTCGTATCAGGGAGATAAGTCAACAAGATCACAGCACTGTACAGGAACAACAGGATGCACGGTGCATCATCATAAAGGATTTACAGAGACAAGCTTATCCAGAAGAGTTAAAGTTGCTCCGTAAGGAAACTCAGCTGCCTTCTCGGAGTGAACTGTATCGGATGGATGCCTTTCTTGACCAAAATGGACTCCTTAAGGTAGGAGGAAGACTGAAAAATGCATCTCTCCCTACCCAGTGATTATACCAAAGGATCATCCCCTTACCAGAACAATAATCGATAATAATATCAAAGGATTCAACATCAAGGAAAAGGCCTGACCATCAATGAGATCAGATGAAATTGATTCTGAATTCCAGGAAAACAGAGCAATGGCAGCACACTTGCATCAATGTGTTATGTGTCAGAAACTCAGAGGAGTCACAGAAGAACAACGAATGGCAGATCTGCTGTCAGAACGTGTCAATCCATCATCACTATTCACCTATTGTGGAATGGACTGTATTGGTCCATTTCTCACCAAGCAAGGACGCAAAGTGCAAAAGCGATATGGTCTTCTTCTCACATGCCTTTGCTCTCGAACCATCCACATTGAAATGTTGGATGACATGTCCACGGATGCCTTATTAATGGCCTTCGTGTTCATAGCCATAAGAGGAGCAGTACGTTACATAAAATGTTGTTGGAGCTAAAAATTAACTGAATGATGCTCTCAAGCAAGTAGATGCAAATCGTCTGACCACGTTTTTGGCTGAGAAGCAATGTAACTTTAACTCGAACGCTCCCCATTCAAGACAAGCAGGAGGTGTCTGGGAGAGACAAATCAGAACGGTGAGAAACGTTCTTCGTTCCACTCTTTCACTCTCATCAGGCAGGCTGGATGACGCCTCTCTGCGGACTTTCTTCTACGAGGCTATGGCTATTGTAAATAGTCGTCCACTAACAGTTGATAACCTGAGTGATCCAGATAGGCCAGAGCCACTAACGCCCAATCACCTGCTCACAATGAAACCCATCACAGCCTTACCGCCTCCTGGCAGAGAAGACATGTATGCTCGCAAGAGGTGGCGTCATATTCAGTATGTTGCAGAGCAATTCTGGAGTCGTACAAGAGTACCTATTTAAAATTGCTACCAGAGAACGCTGTCACAAACCACAAAGAAACCTCAAAGTCTGAGACACTGTCATGGAGAAATTGGCCAAAGTTGTAGACACAGTGACGGATAAAGATGGACTGATAAAGATGGACTTGTGAGAAGAGTGAAGATTTGCGTCGGAGACCAGAAGATGGGAAAGGATGGACAGCGTTCTGGGAAAGCAACGTCAGTGCAGAAGCTGATTGCTTCTAAAGACTGTTTAACTGTCCTCTTCACTCCACAACTATATCCTTTGCAGTATGAAGAGTTTTTATTTATTGACATTCTTATAACCTCAAGCCCTCAGAATTTATCGAGTTTAGAATCATTTGTGCTTCATATTTCATAGTGTTAGGAGAATCACTAATGATTTGGTGGGAGTGTAAATTACCTTTTATTAATCTCAGCATCTTTCAAATACTGGTTGTTTTATATGCTTATTCATATCATAAGTTTTCTTCTGAAGTTAGTTCATTATTTGGCCCATTATTTAAAATAAAAAAAAGGAAAACGGTACGGTAGATTGTAAAGTGTGTGCGGGTAGAAGTTTGTCTGCTTAACGAGAATAAATGTGAACAGCAACATAAGGTTAATTAAAGCTGCAAGCAGCGTTGGGCGGGCCCTCGCACTTGTAGCGCGTCCGCGTGTGAGCCGGAGTTGCACATTCTGGAGCTCTGCCGGTGCGGCTTGCTGTGAATTCCTACGCGGTTATGACGCCGCATGAAGGTGCTATATGTCATTCCTGTGCCCCTATGTGGAGCTACATAGCACTTGCCGCTATGAATATAAATCGGTATTGGTGTGTAGATGTTGCGGGGTGGGAGAGTTATCAAGCACGTAAAGTTTGTTTCAGATGTGAGCATGTACACTGAACAATAATGTACCCAAACAATAAAATAAATTCCTTTATATTTCCCTGCCCTTGTTGTTTATGTGTACATACAGAGGAAGAAG
>NW_024041150.1:8741042-8766425 GCF_014851395.1 Micropterus salmoides
TTTATTAAAGCTGAATCTCTCTCTGTACTTGTACTTCCTGCATAGTGAGGACGGAAACAAGACTTTAACCAACAGAAAGAGGACATTTTTATAAAGTGAGGACATTTTGACCGGTCCTCACAACTTCAAAGGGCTGTTTGGAGGTTAAGACTTGTTTTTTATAGTTAGGTTAGAATTAGGTTTAGGTCAGGGTCAGCAACATTACGGTAAGGGTCCAGGGAATGCAGTATGTCAATGATGGTCCTCACAAAGATAGAAGAACAAGTATTTGTGTGTGTGTGTGTGTGTTATGTCGGGTCGTAAATAAGGACCAGTGGAAGACCTGGTCCCTACCCTAACCAACGTATTAAACTAAACAAAATTACTCTATTAGCTTTCTTCTTTAGTCAAAAACTTCACTGGAGACGGTCAAGAGTCAGTGCAAAATAGTTTATTCCAATAAAGGACAAGTAAACCCGAGTAACATCGCTGCAGGTCTCAGGATGGAACTGAGCTGGTGGTCAGTGAACATCACCTTATATTCACCTTAAACTCCACCTTTTAGGTGGGCGTTACACCTTAACTCCTCCTACAATGTTCGCTGACCACTCCCTTACATTGGTGAATTTCTTATCCTCTGCTGCCATCTAGTGGCCGTTTGTACGTACTGTTTTACCAATTTAACCCTTTCACTAATGTCACAATTACCATTCTTTAGCTGTTATTTAGCATAATTATTGTTACAATTAAAAATTAATTTTAAATTTATCCTTCTTTATATTTTTTACATTACTGGACTAGAAATTCACCAATATGTTTCAACTTCAGTCTCACCGTATTTTTTAAAAAGTTATACAGGCATAATTTGACACCATTACCAACTTAAACACGTACAATTGTATTTTTTAAAAGAATTAATAAGGAATAACATGCTTTATATATGCATAACGTGATTCAATAAGGAATAACATGATTCAACAATGCTAACCGTGAGTGTGCCATGTCTCATTCAAAGTTTAGTTTCTTCAGTGCAAAGCTTGGTTTCTTGCAGTACCAGGTGCCATTAATTAATGTGTCATGATCTCATTCTTGGCCTATCAGCACTGGCGCCCCCCCAGGGGTGTGTGCTCTTCCCACTGCTCTTCTCCCTCTACACCAACGACTGCACTGCAGGAGACCCATCTGTCAAACTCCTGAAGTTTGCTGACGCCTCATCCGGGACGGTGACGAGTCGGCCTACAGGGAGGTTGATCAGCTGGCTCTCTGGTGCGGTCAGAACAACCTGGACCTTAACACGTTCAAAACTGTGGAGATGATCGAGGCCTTCAGGAGGAGCCCCCCACTCTTCCCCCCATCACCATACTCAACAGCCCCGTGTCTGCTGCGGAATCCTTCAGATACTTCCTGTGCCAGCTCAGGAAGGGGAACCTGCCCAAGGAGCTGCTGATCCAGCTCTACAAAGCCATCATCCAGTCTGTCCTCTGCACATCCATCACTGTCTGGTTTGGATCTGCCACCAAAAAAGACAGGAGCAGACTACAACGGACAGCAGGACTGCAGAAAAGATCATCGGTACCAACCTGCCCTCCATTCAGGACTTATACATTTCCAGAGTCAGGAAACATCACTGCAGATCCATCTCACCCCGGACACAAGCTGTTCCAGCTCCTCCCCTCTGGTAGGCGCTACAGAGCACTGTATGCCAAAACCAACAGACTCAGGAACAGTTTCTTCCCACAAGCCATCACTCTGATGAACAGCTGACTCTGACTCACAGTGTCAGGAACAATTCCTGTGCAATAACCCAGTAACTCTGCCACCTGTTTACTGGTTACCACACTATTTATTCATCATTCGCCATTTCAGAGCTGTTCATACTGTCATATTGTATATACTGTATACCAAATCCACCTACCTCATGTACATAACACCTGCACATACTACTTATTTATGCAAGCATCTATTGCACTCATCACATTGTGTACATGTATGCTTGTACATGTATGTGTACCTGTATATCACATCCACCTCCAACATGTACATACATTTACTCCTGCATCGTCTGTTTTATTCATAGTGTATATTGATGTGTTCTCTATACTGTAGCCTGTGTTTGATTATTATTGTCTTATTGTGTTATTGTATTGCTCTCTCAGTCCAATGGTAGCTCAACAGAGTAAATGACTCTCAAGGCTGCGCCACACAAACAACACTGACACACAGCATGGACCAAGAGAGCAGCGGCAGCAGCTTGTTCCCCTTCGAGGGAACTCGAACTGCGTCAGTTTCGACACTATGGGAACGCCTTTAGGCGTAGCAGGTCTGAACGTGAATGAAATCACTCCAATCCTATTGGTTTGTTGCTACAACGGTAAGGTGTGACGGAATAACCGGAGGAGTATAAAGCACAGCTGTACGCTCTGTATGTTGTTTGAAGAAAGCTCCAGTCCTACAAGCAGTGTGTCTTACCTGAAGAAGTCTACCAGCATGTCCGGCAACCAGATGTACAGAAGGTGTGTTTTTCCTTGCCCTCGGAACATCACGGATGGAGGTTCTCATGAGATGTGTGTCTCAGGTTTGGGGATGAGGCACGCTCGGGCAGCTCTCGAGGGGGCTGCCTGCGGCCATTGCAAAGCCCTTTCCATGCGGGTACTGAGGTCCTGCATGACTCTCTTTTCCAAGGATGGCCGGATGTGTTCTCCCCATGGCGCGGGCCCTGCGGCCGCTGACGCAGCCCGGCGGCTTCACTCATTGGGTTCACAGCTTGATCTGTCGGAGGATTTCAGGACAGCTGAGGCTTTTTCCCGACCTTCATCCGCTGGCTCCGAAGCTTCCTTTCCTCGTTCAGGAGCCCGTTTCTCGGCTTCTCTTACTCGTGGTTTGGATCCGGAGACGCTGCAGCAATCCGACTCCAAGGAGGTGGACGTGCTCAGCATAGTGGACGATGACTTCCGGGTGTCGGGGCGGCGTCATCAGGCGGCGCCCGACTATGACGAGCTGCTGGAGGTGGTGACTAGAGCCGTGGCTAAGCTCCACATCAACTGGCCACAGGAGGAGCAGACACCACAGGCTAGTGATAAGCTTGAGGAAAGGTTTCTTAAGCACCACGAGCCACCTCCTCGCCGGTCTCTGCCATTCTTTCCTGATTTACATGATGAACTGAGTAAATCATGGGGCAGACCCTTCTCTACACGGCTTTACACACCCCGATCACTGAACTACAATAATGTGATGGGGGTTAGGGACCGTGGTTATGGGAGGATGCCTTGGGTGGAGGATGCGCTTGCGAGCTATCTCTCCCCTCGACTTGCGACCTCCCTGGAGAAGCCGGCGTTACCCTCCAAGCCGTGTCGCACCACATCTACGCTCGTGGGGATGGCGTACATAGCAGCGGGCCAGGCAGGTGTGAGCTTGCACACCACGGCGGTGCTTCAAGCCTACCAAGGCGATGGTTCAGAGGGGGGGTCCCTCTGAGGAAGATCTGGCGGAGCTTTGCAGAACCACCGACCTGTCTCTCCGGGCCACCAAAGAAACAGCCCGCTCCATTGGCCGGTCCATGTCGGGTCTCTCACACCAAAGGCATGTGTCTTATCCACTGCTCCAGTGGTACTGCTGACGTACTGCGGTAAGCGTGTCGACTCATTTTCGTTTCCGGTGCTTGTGTGTTGGTACCGTGTTGTGCTGCTCTCGCTAAATAATAGTTACATTTGTTTGATTACAGCGGCCAACAACACTTATAAACACTTATTCTTTACAGTAATTTTGCCTAAGCACTCACAGTTCTTTCCATCTTTTAGTGACTGCTGTTCAATCTCATAGTTGTTCTAAAGTTTTTGGTAGCTGACGCTACAGTAATTTAGCTTAGCCGTTAGCGACTTTAGCTTAGCAGCTAGCGATGGCTTCTCCTTCTCCCTCTCTCTCTCCTACTTTCTCCTGCTCGGTGTGTCAGATGTTTAGTTACTCCTCTGCCTCCTTTAGCGGTAATGGTACATTTAATAAGTGTAGTTTATTTATAGACATGGAGGCGAGGCTCAGTGACTTAGAAGTCCGGCTCCGCACCTTGGTAGATCAGTCTTTAGCTACTGTAGCTAGCCAGTCCCCGGTAGTCGGTGCGGAACGGCCTGAGTTAGCCTCTGGTAGCCGTCCTCCGGCATCCCCTGTGCAGCCAGGAAAGGGGGGCTGGGTGACTGTCCGAAGGAGGAATAGTCGTAAGCATTCAAAGTCCACGGGGCATCATCAACCTGTTCACGTTTCTAACAGATTTTCCCCACTCAGCGACACACCCGCTGAGAAACCAACTCTGATCATTGGCAGCTCCATTTTGAGAAACGTGAAGTTAGCGAAGCCAGCGGCCATAGTTAAGTGCATCCCTGGGGCCAGAGCGGGCGACATTGAGTCTTATTTGAAACTGCTGGCTAAGGATAAACACAAATACAGTAAGATTGTTATTCACGTCGGCGGTAATGACTCCCGGTTACGCCAATCGGAGGTCACTAAGATTAATGTTGAGTCGGTGTGTACATATGCAAAAACAATGTCGGACACCGTAGTTTTCTCTGGACCCCTGCCAAATCTGACCAGTGATGACATGTATAGCCGCATGTCGTCATTCCGCCGCTGGTTGTCGAGGTGGTGTCCAGCAAACGATGTGGGCTTTGTTGATCATTGGCAGACTTTCTGGGGAAGACCTGGTCTGATCCGGAGAGACGGCATCCATCCCACTTGGGAAGGAGCAGCTCTCATTTCTAGAAATCTGGCCAAGTTTATTAGTGGACCAAATCCATGACAACCCAGAGTTGAGACCAGGAGGCAGAGTCGCAGTTTAACACACTTCTCTGCCCTTCTTTTTCAGCAGTTACCCACCCAAAACCCTACGCAGAGTCGCAGTCTAACACACTTCTCTGCTCCTCCATTTCAGGAGTTACTTAGTGAAAATCCTATAGTGACGGTGTCTGCCCCCGACCATCGAAATTATTTAAAAAGGTAAACAGAAGAGGAGCTGTGCATAAAAACCTCATAAAAATTAAAACCACAAGAGCAATAGTGCAAACGAATAGGAGAGTTAAATGTGGACTCTTAAACATCAGATCTCTCTCTTCTAAAGGTGTACTAGTAAATGAACTAGATTATGATATTGATTTATTTGGTGTTACTGAAACCTGGCTGGGTGATGGAGAATATGTTAGCCTAAATGAATCCACCCCTCCCAGTCATATTAATACTCACATTCCTCGAGGCACAGGCCGAGGAGGTGGAGTTGCAGCTATCTTCGACTCTAGCCTACTAATCAGCTCTAAACCTAAACTAAACTATAACTCATTTGAAAGTCTTGTTCTTAGTCTTTCGCACCCAAGTTGGAAATCACTGCAACCAATTCTTTTTGTTATAGTGTACCGAGCACCTGGCCCGTACTCTGAATTCTTATCTGAATTTGCAGAGTTTTTGTCAACTTTAGTCCTTAAAACGGACAAAGTTATTATTGTAGGAGATTTTAATATTCATGTGGATGTTGAGAATGACAGCTTCAGTACTGCGTTTATCTCTTTGTTAGATTCCATCGGCTTCTCTCAGAGTGTTCATGAACCGACTCACTGTTTTAACCACACCCTCGACCTTGTTTTGGTGTATGGTATTGAAATTGAACATTTAGTGGTGTTCCCACAGAATCCCTCTTTATCCGACCACTGTTTGATAACTTTTGAGTTTGTATTGCTGAACTACTCGCCATTGGGCAAAAATTTCTATACAAGATGTCTGTCTGATAGTGCTATAGCTAAATTTAAGGATGCGATTCCATCAGCTCTAAATACATTATCTAGTCACAAAGTAACGGAGGACTCCTATGCTAATTTCAGTACCTCCCAAATCGATCATCTTGTTGATAGTGCTGCAGGCTCGCTGCAATGACACTGGACTCTGTAGCCCCTCTAAAAAAGAAAATACTAAAACAAAGACGGTTAGCTCCATGGTATAATACTGAAACTCGCAAATTAAAGCAAATATCACGGAAACTTGAGAGGAATTGGCGTTCTACCAAAGTGGAAAATTCTCGTTTAATTTGGCAAGATAGTCTTAAAACTTATAGGAAGGCCCTCCGTAATGCCAGAGCAGCGTACTACTCGTCATTAATAGAGGAAAATAGGAACAACCCCAGGTTTCTTTTCAGCACTGTAGCCAGGCTGACAGAGAGTCACAGCTCTATTGAGCCAAGTATTCCCATAGCTCTCAGTAGTTACGATTTCATGAGCTTCTTTAATGATAAAATTCTAGCTATTAGAGACAAAATTCACCAAGACCTGCCCTCAATTGGCACCGACTTATCTCTTAACTCAGGAACCTTAGAAACAGCTGTAGAACCAGATACATGTTTAGACTGTTTTGCTTCCCTCAATCTTTACCAACTAACTTCAATAATTTCTTCATCTAAACCATCAACCTGCCTCTTAGACCCCATCCCGACTAGGCTGCTTAAAGATGTTTACCCTTAGTCAGCACCTCTATACTAGATATGATCAATCTATCTTTATCAACAGGCTATGTACCACAGTACTTTAAAGTAGCTGTAATTAAACCTCTTCTGAAAAAGCCCAAACTTGATCCGGATGTTTTAGCCAACTATAGACCTATATCTAACCTTCCATTTCTCTCTAAGATCCTGGAGAAAGCAGTTGCTAAACAGCTGTGTGACTTCTACAGAGCAATAGTTTATTTGAGGATTTTCAGTCAGGATTTAGAGCTCATCATAGCACAGAGACAGCACTGGTGAAAATTACTAATGACCTCCTTATTGCATCAGACAAAGGACTTGTCTCTGTACTGGTTTTATTAGATCTTAGTGCTGCATTTGATACCATTGACCATCAGATCCTATTGCAGAGACTGGAATATTTCATTGGCATTAAAGGAACCGCTCTAAGCTGGTTTAAGTCCTATTTATCAGATCGATTTCAGTTTGTACATGTTAACGATGAGTCCTCCATGCACGCCAAAGTTACTCATGGAGTTCCTCAAGGATCTGTCCTCGGACCAATCCTCTTCACTTTATATATGCTTCCTTTAGGCAATATTATCAGGAAACATTCCATAAGCTTTCATTGTTATGCAGATGATACTCAGTTATATCTATCGATCAAGCCAGATGAAACTCATCAGTTAGCTAAACTTCAAATGTGCCTTCAGGATGTTAAAACCTGGATGACCTGTAATTTTCTCATGTTAAACTCAGATAAAACTGAAGTTATTGCTCTGGGGCCTAAGCACCTCCGTGACGCATTATCTAAAGATATAGTTTCCCTGGATGGCATCGCCCTGGCCTCCAGCACCACTGTGAGGAATCTTGGAGTTATCTTTGATCAGGACATGTCGTTTAAGTCTCACATTAAGCAAATTTCTTCACCTACGTAATATTGCGAAAATCAGGAACATCCTGTCTAAAAATGATGCAGAAAAACTAGTCCATGCATTTGTTACTTCTAGGCTGGATTACTGCAATTCCTTATTATCAGGCTGCTCGAAAAAGTCCATTAAGACTCTTCAGCTGATCCAGAATGCTGCAGCACGTGTTCTGACAGGAACCAGGAAAAGAGATCACATTTCTCCTGTTTTAGCTTCTTTGCATTGGCTTCCAGTAAAATCCAGAATAGAATTTAAAATCATTCTTCTTACCTACAAAGCTCTTAATGGTCAGGCACCATCTTATCTTAAAGAGCTCATAGTACCTTACTACCCCACCAGAGCACTGCGCTCCCAGAATGCAGGGTTACTTGTGGTTCCTAGAGTCTCCAAAAGTAGACTAGGAGCCAGAGCGTTCAGCTATCAAGCTCCTCTCCTGTGGAACCAGGTTCCAGTTTGGGTTCAGGAGGCAGACACCATCTCCACATTTAAGAGTAGGCTTAAGACTTTCCTCTTTGATAAAGCTTATAGTTAGGGCTGGCTCAGGTAGTCCTGAACCATCCCTTAGTTATGCTGCTATAGGCCTAGACTGCCGGGGGATTTCCCATGATGCACTGAGCTCCTCTCTCCTCTACTTTCTCTCCCTCTGTATGCAACCTTATCCCATTATTGCATGTTACTAACACAACTTCTCCCCTTTCTGGTAGTCTTGTGCTTTCTCGTCTCTCTCCTCTCTCCTATCACTTCCTGCAGGTTTTCTGGCTCTGGAGCTGTGGAGTCTGGATCTGTGGCTGCGGGTCACCTGCTGCCCCCGTGTTCCTGCTCGACACCCTCTGCTGCAACGACTATTGTTGCTAGTCTTATTGTTATTATTGTTATTATAATCATTAACATTACGATGGTTACCATTAACACTATTATAAATATCTGTACCATTTTTCATTTGTCTATAGCAACATTACCTTCACTGTGTGTACCTCTGTGTGTATATTGTGTAGGCTGCCTCCCTCCCCTCTCTCTCTCCTTACATCTCTCTCTCTCTGCTTGCTCTTGGTGGGAACTGTTGGGCTTCTGTAAATAACATCACAGAGTACGGTCTAGACCCTCTTTTATGAAAAGCGCTGTGAGATAACTGTTGTTGTGATTTGGCGCTATATAAATAAAATTGAATTGAATTGAATTCTGGTGGCTACAGAGCGTCACCTATGGCTCAACCTCGTGGGCATATCTGAGAAGGATAAGAGCTGCCTCCTCGATGCACTGGTGAGCACGGCGTGCCTCTTCGGTGACGCGGTGGACTCTGTGGTGGATCGGTTCCAGCACGTTAAGACGCAGGGCAAAGCGTTCTGCCAGTACCTCCCTCGCCGGTCTGGACCCAAGGCAGCTGAGAGGCGTAGGTCCCTTCCCTCTATGAGCTCCTACCGAGGGGAGAGGAAGCAGAGTGTCGCTTCTCGGGGGCCCCCCCCGAGGAGCTGGGGCAGCGAGAGACGCGATCTGAGGACTGTCATCCAGTCCCGACGGAGGTCAGGGAAGAGGTCCTCAAGACAGGGGTAGGGGAGTCTTTTCCCCTCCCCCACTCCCCCACCCCCCCGGAAGCCGACCGTGGTCCCTTCCGCCGTGGCAACGGGTGATGTTATCCCCCGTTTACACATTCGGGATGCACCTGCCACCATCGAGTCCATGCCTAACTGCCTGCCCTGAGCGTCTGCAGTCAGGCGGCGTCCAGACTCACTCACCGTGGATCTTTCGGCGGCTCTCCCCTGACGAACATTTCTCCGTGGGTCCTGCGCACTGCCATAGATGGGTATCGACTACAGTTCAAAACCCGCCCTCCAAAATTCAATGGGGTGGTTTGGACTGTGGTCCGCCCGGAGCAAGGTCCGGTGTTGGGACAGGTAGTTCTTACTCTGCTGAGGAAAGGGGCCGTGGAACGTGTCTCCCCCCCAGACATAGACGCCGGGTTCTACTGCCGGAACTTCATAGTCCCCAAGAAGGATGGAGGGCTGCGCCCTATTTTGGATCTGCAGGTTCTAAACCGGTCTCTGAGGAGATTCAGGTTCAAGATGCTCACCATCCCCGCCATCGTGACGCACATCCAATCCGAGGATTGGTTTGTCACGATAGATCTAAAGGGCGCCTATTTCCACGTCTCCATCCGTCCTTCTCACAGGAAGTTCCTGAGGTTCGCCTTCGGGGTGTGGCTTACCAGTATTGGGTTCTTCCATTCGGCCTGGCACTATCCCCTCGCACATTCACCAAGTGTATGGATGCAGCACTGGCTCCAGGGCATCCGGATTTTCAACTTCATCGACGACTGGCTCATCGTAGCCCAGTCTCGAGAGGTGGCGGTTCGGCATCGAGATGTCGTTCTGGCTCATCTGCTGCGTTTAGGGCTGAGGCTCAATGCAAAGAAGAGTGTGCTGGCGCCCACCCAATGGACTACGTTCCTAGGGTAGTATGAGATTCAACAATGATGCGGGCACAATTGTCTCCGGCACGTGTCAACACCATATTGGCTGCCATAAAGGGATGAAGTTAGGCCACGCCATCACTATAAAACACTTTCAACAAGTGTTGGGTCTCCTGGCGGCTGCGTCCAGCGTAATACCATCTGGACTGCTGCACATGAGACCCCTGCAGTGGTGGCTAAGGACCAAGGGTTTTTCCCCGAGGGGAAATCCTTTCTGTCTGATTTGGGTTACGCGCAAGTGTCTTCGTTCCCCATCAGTTTGGAAGGAAACTTGGTTCCTGTCCCAGGGGCCCGTGCTGGGAGGGTCTTGTCGCCGGCTGGTCATTTCGACAGATGCCTCCCTCACAGGCTGGGGCGCGGTCATGGCGGCCGCTTTGCAAGGGGATCCTGGCAGGTGCATCAGTCCGAGTGGCATATCAACTGTTTCGAGATGTTGGCGGTGTTCCAGGCTCTAAGGAGTTTCCTGCCTGATCTCCAAGGTCACCACGTGCTGGTTTGTTCCAACAACACAGCAGTGGTGGCCTATCTGAATCACCAGGGTGGTCTGTGCTCGCGCCCTCTGTACAGACTAGCATGTCAGATCCTCCTGTGGTCCCAGCAGTGGTTACTATTGCTCAGGGCGATGTATCTCCCGGGGACGCAGAATCAGGGAGCAGACCTGCTGTCGAGGCAGGGGCTGAGGCCCGGGGAATGGAGACTCTGGTGGTGCTCTTGTGTGGAGAGTTCGGCCCCATAGACGTGGATCTGTTTGTGTCTCAAGAGACTACGCACTGCCCGCTATCATTTTCTCTCGTTCCTCCAGCCCCGTTGGGTCTGGACACCATGGTACATTTGTGGCCGTGTGGCGTATGTGGGTCTGGCCCCTGAGGGGCACAGTACCTAGAGGCGCATCTAACACCCGCCCTGGAGTTGAGACCCTCCTCAACTCAAGGGCCCTGTCCACACGGAGGATGTACGGCCTGAAGTGGAGCGTTTTCTCCACTTGGTGTAGGGAGCGGTCGGTGGACCCTGGTACCTACCCGTGGTTTTAGGTACTTGAGTTCCTCCAGGACCGGTTCTCTGCTGGTCTTTCCCCTTCCACCCTCAAGGTGTACGTGGCAGCTATTTAATCTTTCCACGCCCCTCTGAGGGAGGGGTCTTTGGGGAAACTTCCCTTGGTTGTACATTTCCTCCGTGGTGCCCGGAGGATGAGACCTGCGACTTGGTCCAAGGTTCCCACTTGGGATCTAGCAGTGGTTCTTGGGGCGTTGGCTGAGGCCCCCTTCGAACCCCTGGAGTCAGCTGAGGCTAAGCACTTGACCCTCAAGATGGCCTTTCTCCTTGCTATCACCTCTCTGAGGAGGGTGGGGGATCTCCAAGCGCTTTCGCAAAGCCTGGAGTTTACCCCGGGGAATATTAGGGCTATCCTGCACCTTTGTCCAGGATACATCCCTAAAGTGCCTTCTTGCAGGGTCCACAGTGCTGCAGGCATTTGATCTTCCACCTTATGTGACCACGGAGGACGGGAGACTTCATCTGCTCTGCTCTGTCAGAGCACTGAGTATTTACACTCTGAGGTCCTCCCGTTGGAGGAAGGCTGACCAGCTGCTAGTGTGTTTTGGGTCCCCCAGGGCCGGGCTCCCTGCATCCAAACATACTATTAGCAACTGGATTGTTCAGACTATTTCCCTGACCTATCAGGTGCGCAGTTTGCCTTCACCTGTGGCTGTGAGGGCTCATTCTACCAGAGGCATGGCGGCCTCTCGAGCCCTCCTTTCCGGGGCCTCTTTGCAGGATGTTTGTGTAGCGGCTGGCTGGGCCACTCCACAGACATTCATTCGGTTTTACAGTCTTGACCTTCCTTCGGTACCTGGCACTCGTGCGCTCTCCTCTTAGTCGTGCCACTTTATTGCACACTGGGGCAGGCGGGGTTTTCAGCACAGTTTAGTGGGTATCTCGTTCCCATAGTGTCGTAACCGACGCAGTTCAAGTTCCCTCGTAGGGGAACATCTCGGGTTATGTATGTAACCATGGTTCGAGAAGGGGAACGGCCCGCCGCACCTCTCTCCCCGCCTGAAGCGCCTGCTTCATAGTTTAAGCTAATGATGAGTGTGTACAGGTGTGCTTTATACTCGTCCGGTTATTCCGTCACACCTTACCGTTCTAGCAACAAACCAATAGGATTGGAGTGATTTAATTCACGTTCAGACCTCCTACGCCTAGAGGCGTTCCCATAGTGTCGTAACCGACGCAGTGTCTCGTTCCTCTTCTCGGGGAACCAGGGTTACATACATAACCCGAGACGTTGTTTTGCTACTCTACACGTCGCAACAGCGGTAGGTGACTGGTTAGCAGTATCCAAAACATAGAGTAAAGTCTGAATGCATTGCTCTTGGTGTATGTTCACCGTCAATAGCTACCGCTGTCAATATTGTACATCTAAGTCACACAAATGACAGAATGTTACACGTGTGTAAGGTTATTTGTCGTTCTACATAGATAATGTTCAGCTACGCCAGCAGTGGCTGGCGTTAGCTCCTGAAGTAGCAGGATTCGCTTTTTTACCTTTGCATAACGTAAGTTAGCATTACTCATAGACTGTACGAAGCTACTGTGTGTTCGTTTTGTAAAGCATTTTGCAAGGGCATAGGTCTGCATTTGTCTTAACATGTTGACGACGCTCAGGTTAGTTATTTGTCCAAAAGAAGAAAAATGATATTCTTTAGACCGTTCGGTGTAGCTTAAACAGTGTGCAAAGACTGGCTGCTGTACGAATTGATCTTAGTTTAATTATAGTTTATGTACTACGACAATGTTTCATACCCTTTCCTGGAAAAAGTTACCCCCTGTCCTGCATGATTTACTCTTTCCCTGCTTCAACACAGCTGACTGAAGCAGCTTCAGGATTCATAAGGAGTTGATAGTTTGAATCAGCTTTTTTGGAGCAGATTTACACACACAGTTATTTAAACAGTTATCCACATAAAGAAACTACTCCTGACCACAGCCACTGTTGGAAGATCCTAATTTGCGTGATTTAGATGTACAAATATTGTACATATTGGTAGATATTTTGATGGAACATGCAGAGGCTCATGCATTCAGACTTATTAAAAATGTTTTGGATAATGCAAATCAGTCACTGCTGCCAGCTCCTTTTCTTACTGTGTAATCTGTGTGTGTACAGTGAATAAATAAAGTATTATTACAGTAGGCTGTTGTCTCCATTCATTTTTAAAAAGTGGATATTTACAAAATTATGGATACAGGTGTGTTCATTTATACAGATTGTAGAGTTTGATAGTCCACATAGTCAAGCAGGGTTCTAGTTACGGTCCAGAAGGAGGTCTGAGCTCTTAATCCTGCATCTGTGGGGGTCAGTAATTCACTTACCAACAACCATTATTTTATCACAAATGTACATTATATTAATAAGATAAACACACTAAAATAAACACGTTTTCCAAACAAACTATGCTGCGCACCGCATAAATGTCTTTACAACATGATTAATAATTAATATGATACTATAAAGGGCGTATTTGTGTAGTAGCAGTAGTGTTGGTTTATTTCAGGCTTTTGAAACTGAAACTTTGTTGCAGTATCACACGAGTGATAGTGTGTGAGAGAAGTGTTAACCACGTAATGAGCAATGAAGTCTGTCCAGGCTTCTATTATTTATTTATTAATCCCGCCGGTAACGGTTTAAGTCCTATTTATCAGATCGATTTCAGTTTGTACATGTTAACAATGAGTCCTCCATGCACGCCAAAGTTACTTAAGTCACTTTATATATGCTTCCTTTAGGCAATATTATCAGGAAACATTCCATAAGCTTTCATTGTTATGCAGATGATACTCAGTTATATCTATCGATCAAGCCAGATGAAACTCATCAGTTAGCTAAACTTCAAATGTGCCTTCAGGATGTTAAAACCTGGATGACCTGTAATTTTCTCATGTTAAACTCAGATAAAACTGAAGTTATTGCTCTGGGGCCTAAGCACCTCCGTGACGCATTATCTAAAGATATAGTTTCCCTGGATGGCATCGCCCTGGCCACCAGCACCACTGTAAGGAATCTTGGAGTTATCTTTGATCAGGACATGTCGTTTAAGTCTCACATTAAGCAAATTTCTTCACCTACGTAATATTGCGGAAATCAGGAACATCCTGTCTAAAAATGATGCAGAAAAACTAGTCCATGCATTTGTTACTTCTAGGCTGGATTACTGCAATTCTTTATTATCAGGCTGCTCGAAAAAGTCCATTAAGACTCTTCAGCTGATCCAGAATGCTGCAGCACGTGTTCTGACAGGAACCAGGAAAAGAGATCACATTTCTCCTGTTTTAGCTTCTTTGCATTGGCTTCCAGTAAAATCCAGAATAGAATTTAAAATCATTCTTCTTACCTACAAAGCTCTTAATGGTCAGGCACCATCTTATCTTAAAGAGCTCATAGTACCTTACTACCCCACCAGAGCACTGCGCTCCCAGAATGCAGGGTTACTTGTGGTTCCTAGAGTCTCCAAAAGTAGACTATGAGCCAGAGCGTTCAGCTATCAAGGTCCTCTCCTGTGGAACCAGGTTCCAGTTTGGGTTCAGGAGGCATCCCTTAGTTATGCTGCTATAGGCCTAGACTGCCGGGGATTTCCCATGATGCACTGAGATCCTCTCTCCTCTACTTTCTCTCCCTCTGTATGCAACCTTATCCCATTATTGCATGTTACTAACACAACTTCTCCCCTTTCTGGTAGTCTTGTGCTTTCTCGTCTCTCTCCTCTCTCCTATCACTTCCTGCAGGTTTTCTGGCTCTGGAGCTGTGGAGTCTGGAGCTGTGGTTGCGGGTCACCTGCTGCCCCCGTGTTCCTGCTCGACACCCTCTGCTGCAACGACTATTGTTGCTAGTCTTATTGTTATTATTGTTATTATAATCATTAACATTACGATGGTTACCATTAACACTATTATAAATATCTGTACCATTTTTCATTTAGTCTATAGCAACATCACCTTCACTGTCTGTACCTCTGTGTGTATATTGTGTAGGCTGCCTCCCTCCCCCTCTCTCACCCCAACCGGTCGAGGCAGATGGCCGCCCACCCTGAGCCATGGTTCTGCTCGAGGTTTCTGCCTCTTAAAAGGAAGTTTTTCCTTGCCTCTGTCGCCTAGTGCTTGCTCTTGGTGGGAACTGTTGGGCTTCTGTAAATAACATCACAGAGTATGGTCTAGACCTGCTCTTTTATGAAAAGCGCTGTGAGATAACTGTTGTTGTGATTTGGCGCTATATAAATAAATTGCATTGAAAATTAACGGCCGTTAAACTACAGACCCCCACGAAGCTCAAATTGTAGTCCAGTTTCCACAGTTGTCCGTTTTTCCTATTAAATTCATCAGATTGCAGTAAAATGCCAAAGTATATTACTCTTCAAAGGTAAATTATGAATGAGAAGTGTGTGTCCTTTTAAGATGACTGGAAGAGAGGCTAAGTTACACTCTTAATCATGTTTTTCTGTGAATGGATGTGGCTGTGTGGACTGAATTAACGTTATATTTTAACAGAATAAATAGTGCCTGTAAAACAGATGCTGTTTCTGGTTGAATGATTGAAGCAATATATAGACGGCTTTGTTGCTACATCAGAACCTTAATAGGCTCAAATCAATATGCTATATTTAATAAATTAGCCTGGTGGTTTCCCGTTACAATGTTGACTAAATAATTAAATATGAATCAAAGACAAAAACCCTCCTCCTATGTCGACGTGATTCAACTTTCTAATTTTTTAATGCGTTTCCTGTGGAATCACACACTTTTATTTTGTAGTTTTTGCGTGTATTTCCTGTCCTGACAGTGGCCGCTTCTCAAGTCTCTTCATTGCATCCACGTTTCCCTCACTTGCGTGGACGAGGAAATATGTTTTTAGAGACATGAGACGTCCTTTCCTCCGAAGAGTCACGTGAAGTGACGTCGTTTCTGATGACGGCGGCAGCTGATCACACGTTGAGCTGTCAGTGGGCTCTAACAGCTGTAGAGACTTCTGATGGAGCTTGTGTCTGCACACATGTGCGCTGTGTTGCAACTAATAAAGTCTCACAGTTATCAGTGCAGAGCAGCAGGATCCTCTCTGTAGCTGCTACCTGTTTAACAAACACCTGCACATGAAGAATTACAGGTTTCTGTATGTCCTGCTCAGAGGAACAGGATCATTTCTACTGGGACAATGCTGATATTATCTGCATTTATATTTATTGATTCTGAGTGTAAATTCGTTATTGAATAACCCAGAATATGATCATGGTGTCTTGGGATTTATTGGCTCTATGTTTAGGGGAAATTGAAATGATCGATGCTCAGTTTTAGGCTTTCACTTTATTTCCTCTTCGGATATCCTTTAACACTAGTCTACTGCAAACATTAAGTCACATCACTGGTCACTGATCGATCACTGTGTTCCATTGTAGCAATCCAACGCTTTTTGCAGTAGGTGAGATCGGCTGGATGAGCGGATTCATTTTCCTTTGCTCGCTTCATTAGAGTCCGACACCCAACTTGTTTACTGTGTTTCATAGTCGTCTGTTTGGACTAAACAAGCAGCCTCACATGTGACTGAATAGACATGACGATAAAGGATGTAAAACGTGTTTCTTGCTGACAGACTCTCTGACTTTAATTGTCTCTAGCATTTCTAAAAGGCTAAATGAAGAAAGTTGTGTGTGGGGCTCTGACCTACAGTGAACTCAGATTTTAACTGGAATCATCAAACAAATTGTCAAGTTCTGTGTGTTTTTAATTGATTACAGCTCAGCCCAAACTTGAAAACTGCTTTTCTCTCTGAAGAACGCAAAGGACAACTCAATCTTTTCACTTCTTGATTCTTTATTTTCTTTGAGATGGTTTGATAGACCAGTGATGGAATAATATGGTATAGTTTCTTGAATGTGACTTGATAGATCAGTGTGGGGCAGTAGGTATAGGTTGATAACCTTTCAAATGCACAAACCAAAACATGAATTAGTTACAGATAAGTCATGAATCAGTCACACATAAATCACAATACCACTTTCTCACAGAAGTAATAAATAAATGCTATTGAATCTTCAAACCAAACTAAACACGATCCTTAAGTCTAACCTAGGATTTTAACAAGAAAATACCAATCCCGTAATTAAACTCATGCACATGTTACTTCTGTCAAGTTCAACATTCACATAACAAATCCCCATTACTTATTTTAAATTGCAAATTACAATCCAAGCAGAACCTGAACATTTAAACTCAATATATTCAAACACAGTCAATCATAAATTGTCCTACCAGTTGCGTCTTTGAGTGATCAGGAGCTGTAATCATAGTGTCCTTTTCCAGGAATAAATGAGAGAACCAACCGAACTCTCTACAAACATTTCAATGCCATGCTCTCTCTGTGGGTGCGCAGGCAAATATAGTCCCAAAGCTACTTCCCCAAAAGTTGGTTCCACCAACTTTTGTTGCATGATTGCCCCCTGCAGTTTGGGAGTGCCCTGAGAGCCCTGGGTGAATCAAGGCTTGGATTGCTCAGTACACCTAAAGCAAAGTAACCATAAATTGACACAACACAAATCAAATATAGCCGATCTCTTTGCAGTGATGCACTTGAGTTTAATGTTTCTGTCCTGATGCATCAGATCAGTCCGATCAGCTGCAGTGTCCAATCACTATAACGGTTACCCAGTAAGGGGGCGCGTCGGTCAGTAAAAGACTTCCGCGACGGACCCACTGGTGTATCCTCGCTCATAGCTCCTCACAGCTCGCTCCTCGGAGCACAAATAAGAGCTTTGGGACGGCCTGCAAGATGGCGGAGCGGAACAACTTCCGGTTCAAGCGAGGAAACGACAAATAAGAGACTTGAGAAGCAGCCGAGGTCTCTTCTACAGTTGAAGTGGATCAACAGGTCTGGCTCAGTACTGCCGCCTACCAGCTGAACACAGCTGAATGAAAGACTATTAAAAATAATGCTAGTGAAATTATTTTTTCATTATTGACTCACAGGTATTGTAGTGCACACTTGTTAGTTGATAACATGGACAGACACAATCATTTCTTTAAAACGTGCATTTCATAAATAACAATGGCCCATCGACAATTAATAAATGCCACGAATCCATAAATAGATATAAAACAGGTCGTCCGTCAGAACAGACACAATGGACAAACACACTTTAATGTGTGAAAAATAGCAATGACACACCATCAGTAAATAAATTAAAGCCATATTATTATATAGATGTAAGAATCCATAAATAGCTTTCATCAGAAACATTAACGTGATTCTGCACTAACAATAATTGTTCATTTATACACAACAACATTAGAACTCTGTTCGTTTAAAAGTCCTGTTTTCAGGCCGACTCACACCTGAATAACAACCACGCAGCAAACAGGAACTATCCAACTGTAACATCGTGTGTAAATATTCACTTTGTCAACAATCAACACTTTTGTCCCTTAACAATGAAACGTTGACTCTGTACATATCTGCCTGAGAGTCAGGAAGTCCTTCGCTGTGACCTCCTTGAGGTCTTGGAGGTGTTTGTATTTCATCTCCTTGATCTTCTGGCTCTCTGTGGACAGCGGTGTGA
This sequence comes from Micropterus salmoides, assembly GCF_014851395.1. Classification (NCBI taxonomy): domain Eukaryota; kingdom Metazoa; phylum Chordata; class Actinopteri; order Centrarchiformes; family Centrarchidae; genus Micropterus; species Micropterus salmoides. The sequence continues at coordinate 8,759,484 of NW_024041150.1, forward strand.
CTGCAGGCGTGTCTGAGCTGCTGCTTTGGGAGTCCAGTTTTTCTTTTTAATAAATTTGCAAAAATTTCTACATTTGTTTTTTCTGTCAAGATGGGGTGCTGAGTGTACATTACTGAGAAATAAAATGAACTTTTTTGATTTTTGGAAAATGGCTGCAATGAAACAAAGAGTGAAAAATTTAAAGGGGTCTGAATACTTTCCGTACCCACTGTACGTAGTAACTGTCCCCCACTTGTTTCTATCGATGTGTTTTGAAGTATTTCAGACTCTTAGAAAGTAAAATCCGGTTTAAAGGAGGCTGTCAGAGGAACTCTGTAGAGAGAAAGGTCAGCGAGGAGCCACCTGCTCAAACTTTGGGCTGTTCAGACCCACAGACTGAATATAAGAAGTGGACGTAGTCATTGTGACGTCACCCATTGGTTTGTGGACCACCGCTTTGAAGCCTCGAGTTTGGCCGATAGGGCGCCGCCATGTTGAGTTTTTGCAACCAGGAAGTTCCCAGAAGTGACCATATTTGGACGAGACGATGGAGCCGTGTGTGGAGCTAGCTAGCTTAGCTAGATGCATCTGTAACTCATTGTAAGTCATTTTAACAGGGCTGATAACTTTGTCTAGCGAACAACAGTCTTAAAACTAAGTGTACTCACCAGAGAAAGTGAGCAGCCGACTCCTGATGAGCTTTTTCAGCGGCGCTGGTTAAATTTACACAGTCCCGTGGGTACGAGTCACTCGAGCCTGACTGACAGATCGCCATGGTAACGACTTCACAGGCCTGACCCTTACCGGCGATCTCGGTACGGGAGGCGGACACGCTGACGAGGGAGCTAAACCCGTGTCCACTGACGGCAGTCCCCAGTACGTCTCCTGAGGTGTCGGAATTGAGGTTTACTCACTGCACAGCCTCGCTGGTTTCTGTCACACGGGCGTTCAGCATAGCCCAAACATCTGTTTTTTTACTCTGCATGTCACAATGTTTGCGGGTGCGGGCGGGAGTGGATACACATGTTGCGGGAATGGGCGTTAATGGTCTCAAAATCAACGGGAGCGGGATTCAGAAATCAGTCCCCGCAGGTTTCTACATCAGAGTCTAAACATGGATTATAGAAGCTGAAAGTTTGATTCTGTTTCCCCTGCAGAGTTTCCTCTGTCTGTCCTGGTCCACTCACCTCCGTCCCCCGTTCCGTCAGCTGGGCTCACCACCCTGCCCTCTCACCTCGGACCTCTCCCACGGCGACCTCCCGGCAGAGTTGCTGTCAAAGAGGATGCCAGCAAAGATGGCAAGACCGTGTCTCAGGATGACTCTTATCTATCTAATATGTTCAGGAAGAGTCTCTTCCTGAACATATTAAAGGAAGGAATTCAGAGGAACATTCACAGCATTATGAGATGCCACTGCCGTTTAAAGAGAGACCCTACCTCCCTGACAATAAGCAACTAGCCATTGTCTGGCTCAGCCATCTTAAAAGAAAGCTGCTGAAAGATGAGAAGTACAAGGAACGCTATTTGAAAAGGGTAATGCAGAGGAAGTTCACGATCAGGGGAAGGAAGGAGAGAAATGGTATATTCCCTGAATAGCCTGAATAACCATCTTCTGTCAGGCCCAGATCTGCTGAATAATCTAACAGGTGTCCTCCTCAGATTCAGACAGCAGTATATAGCACTGATATGTGACATTGAGCAGATGTTTCATCAGTTCCATGTATATGAAGCCTACCTACGTTTCCTGTGGTGGAGAGATGGTGACTTGAGAGCAGCACCACAGGAATTTCGCATGAAGGTTCATCTCTTTGGTTCTGCGTCATCACCAGGATGTGCCAACTATGGACTAAAGCAACTTGCTAAGGACAATGAGAGCCTGTTTCCCCTTGGCTCACAGTTCATCATGAAAGACCTTTATGTTGACGACGGTGTTACTAGCATAGCAACCACTGACAATGCAATATTACTTGCAAAGGAATCCCAGGAGCTCTGTGCAATGGGTGGTCTGAGACTGCACAAATTTGTGTACAACAACAGATCAGTGCTGGAGAGTATACCACCATCTGAGCATGCCACTGAAGTGAAAGCTCTTGACCTGGCCTTTAACGATTCAACTTTAGAGAGAGCCTTAGGAATCCACTGGCACATTGAGTCTGACACTTTCAGATTTTGTGTCTTCCTAAAACACCAGCCAGAAACACGACGCGGCATTTATCCAAAGTTGCCTCCCTTTATGACCCACTGGAGTTTGTCGCCCCTTTCCTGCTCACAGGGAAAAAGGTGCTTCAGGAAATGTGTAGGCACGGGACAAACTGGGATGATCCTCTTCCCAGTGAACTGCAACCAGTGTAAGAACGCTGTAAGAATGATCTTGCAAATCTGGAGAAAATCACTATACCACGCTGCTATGTGCCTGCTGACTTCGGGAAAGTTGTGATGACCACTATGGTTATGGACAGTGTTCGTACTTAAGACTTGTAAATGAAGATGGAAGCGTTCATTGTGCTCTGGTTATGGGAAAGTCCAGAGTAGCTCCCATTAAGGTAATGACTATCCCTGGAATGGAGTTGACGGCTGCTGTTGTGTCAGTCGCAGCAAGCAACACCCTAAAGGAGGAGCTTGGTTTGTCAAATGTTGTTGAATACTTCTGGACTGACTCTAAAGTGGTTCTGGTATATCCACACGTTTGTATCGGACCAAATACAGAAAATACATCTCAGCACAGCTCCCCAGCAGTGGAGATACGTCTCTACTAAGAATAACCCTGCAGACCTTGCCTCTAGAGGTTCAAGCGCAAGTGAAATTCTCACATCAAGCTGGTTCACAGGACCTCAGTTCTTATGGGAGAAGGAGATACCTCCAGCTACAGATGTTATCACGGAAATACAGATTCGAGATCCTGAAGTCAAAAGGATTCAGACACTAAATACACAGACATCGGAATAAGTGAGTCTCTCCGACCGCTTGTCAAGGTTTTCTTCATGGTTGAAAACAACTCAAACCGTTGCTCTTCTCATCCGTCGTATCAGGGGAGATAAGTCAACAAGATCACAGCACTGTACAGGAACAACAGGATGCACGGTGCATCATCATAAAGGATTTACAGAGACAAGCTTATCCAGAAGAGTTAAAGTTGCTCCGTAAGGAAACTCAGCTGCCTTCTCGGAGTGAACTGTATCGGATGGATGCCTTTCTTGACCAAAATGGACTCCTTAAGGTAGGAGGAAGACTGAAAAATGCATCTCTCCCTACCCAGTGATTATACCAAAGGATCATCCCCTTACCAGAACAATAATCGATAATAATATCAAAGGATTCAACATCAAGGAAAAGGCCTGACCATCAATGAGATCAGATGAAATTGATTCTGAATTCCAGGAATCAACAGAGCAATGGCAGCACACTTGCATCAATGTGTTATGTGTCAGAAACTCAGAGGAGTCACAGAAGAACAACGAATGGCAGATCTGCTGTCAGAACGTGTCAATCCATCATCACTATTCACCTATTGTGGAATGGACTGTATTGGTCCATTTCTCACCAAGCAAGGACGCAAAGTGCAAAAGCGATATGGTCTTCTTCTCACATGCCTTTGCTCTCGAACCATCCACATTGAAATGTTGGATGACATGTCCACGGATGCCTTTATTAATGGCCTTCGTTGTTTCATAGCCATAAGAGGAGCAGTACGTTACATAAAATGTTGTTGGAGCTAAAAATTAACTGAATGATGCTCTCAAGCAAGTAGATGCAAATCGTCTGACCACGTTTTTGGCTGAGAAGCAATGTAACTTTAACTCGAACGCTCCCCATTCAAGACAAGCAGGAGGTGTCTGGGAGAGACAAATCAGAACGGTGAGAAACGTTCTTCGTTCCACTCTTTCACTCTCATCAGGCAGGCTGGATGACGCCTCTCTGCGGACTTTCTTCTACGAGGCTATGGCTATTGTAAATAGTCGTCCACTAACAGTTGATAACCTGAGTGATCCAGATAGGCCAGAGCCACTAACGCCCAATCACCTGCTCACAATGAAACCCATCACAGCCTTACCGCCTCCTGGCAGAGAAGACATGTATGCTCGCAAGAGGTGGCGTCATATTCAGTATGTTGCAGAGCAATTCTGGAGTCGTACAAGAGAGTACCTATTTAAAATTGCTACCAGAGAACGCTGTCACAAACCACAAAGAAACCTCAAAGTCTGAGACACTGTCATGGAGAAATTGGCCAAAGTTGTAGACACAGTGACGGATAAAGATGGACTGATAAAGATGGACTTGTGAGAAGAGTGAAGATTTGCGTCGGAGACCAGAAGATGGGAAAGGATGGACAGCGTTCTGGGAAAGCAACGTCCAGTGCAGAAGCTGATTTTGCTTCTAAAGACTGTTTAACTGTCCTCTTCACTCCACAACTATATCCTTTGCAGTATGAAGAGTTTTTATTTATTGACATTCTTATAACCTCAAGCCCTCAGAATTTATCGAGTTTAGAAATCATTTGTGCTTCATATTTCATAGTGTTAGGAGAATCACTAATGATTTGGTGGGAGTGTAAATTACCTTTTATTAATCTCAGCATCTTTCAAATACTGGTTGTTTTATATGCTTATTCATATCATAAGTTTTCTTCTGAAGTTAGTTCATTATTTGGCCCATTATTTAAAATAAAAAAAAGGAAAACGGTACGGTAGATTGTAAAGTGTGTCTGCGGGTAGAAGTTTGTCTGCTTAACGAGAATAAATGTGAACAGCAACATAAGGTTAATTAAAGCTGCAAGCAGCGTTGGGCGGGCCCTCGCACTTGTAGCGCGTCCGCGTGTGAGCCGGCCGAGTTGCACATTCTGGAGCTCTGCCGGTGCGGCTGTGAATTTCCTACGCGGTTATGACGCCGCATGAAGGTGCTATATGTCACTTCCTGTGTCCCCTATGTGGAGCTACATAGCACTTGCCGCTATGAATATAAATCGGTATTGGTGTGTAGATGTCTGCGGGGTGGAGAGTTATCAAGCACGTAAAGTTTGTTTCAGATGTGAGCATGTACACTGAACAATAATGTACCCAAACAATAAATAAATTCCTTTTATATTCCCTGCCTTGTTGTTTATGTGTACATACAGAGGAAGAATGTGAGAACAGCACACATTTCATCGTTACTGTGTGTTAGAGCATGGGAGAACAGTGGATACTTTTAATACAGCCCACACCCCTAATACTGTGTAACTATAACAAGTAGAGAACAGAAAAAGATTTCTTTACAACTGTCTGCATAGCTTATTCATATTGTGTAATGAATGAAAATAAATAGGCCTACTAGGCTCCTCTCTACTTTGACATTTAAGATTAGCTTGTTTGATCCACCTTCATACACATGTGACATTACTGTACAACTTGAGAAAGGTGAGTTGTTTTCTGCTCCAGCCTGCCTAAAAGAAAAGCGTTTTGGGATTAAATGGACTTTATTAGCTGCTGCAGTGCAGGATGAACTCAGAATAGACCCATTTCTCACCTTATTATCTAAATCATGCAACGAAGAAGAAGAAATGCATAATAAATCCTGGGACAAAATCTGTCCACAAATACTGTACAGCATGTAGTCTAATGAACAAGACTTGTGTTATAGCTGACTTGGGCAGTGAAATGTTTAATTTTTTTAATTCATGTGGTCATAGTTGTCCACAACTCAAATCAGAATATAAGAAGAAATGTTTTATACCACCTCAAGAAGGCTTCCTATCAGAAAGGTAGGAAGGTATTTCAAATGTACAACTGCAGTACTTAAATCTAAGTAAAGTAATTTCCCTGACATTTTTGTGTTACTTATTTTAATAGACGCATGTAAGAGGTTTTATACTTCCTGTGAGTATAATCCAATCAATCTTATTTTCATACTGTATATCCGTGTGTAATTTGATAAATTGTGTTGTATGTCGTGCTCGCATCTCAGAGAAGACTCTGACTGCAACATGCGTCTTTGTAAAGAGAGAAACGGGACAGAAAAAGTCTCTAACTCTGCCTGTCAGCTCGCTCTGCTCCGTTAAAACTGAATTTACCATACAGAATTGAATACGAGTGCACTCCAGATTTGCAGCAGCTGACAGTGTGCTTCGCCCTATACCGCAGTTTGTCCATGCATGCAGCAAACTGAAAGCACTGTCTGTCGGAGCGTCTACATGAAAAGAGAAGGAAGACATTGCTGGTAGTATTGTCTTCAGATTTGTTAAACACCTCAGTGCACTGAGGAAGCCATCTGACTGTGTGAGGGCAAGATCGTTGATGTCTGCAGGCAGAGTAAGAGCTCTCCTGTCTGACTGGTCCACCAATAGCAGAGAAGATGACCCCTTGAGTTATCAAGCACGTAAAGTTTGGTTCAGATGTGAGCATGTACACGTAAGTTACAAGAACTTCCTGTGTCATGGCGAAGACTTGATCTCTGACGCCACGCCACGGACACACCCATTGACGAAAACTCGCAAATAGCACACTTTTCATCTTCTGCCTTTAGAAGGCACAGCACAAATTGAAGTCGGTCGGACAAATCCCTAGGAGGAGTTCGTTAAAGTACGAAGTGTGTAAATCATCCAAAATGTGACGTAAAATTCAAAATGGCTGACTTCCTGTTGGTTTTAGGGCATCGCTCCAAGAGGTTTTTTGTGCGTCTGGACAAGATACACGTACCACAGAAAATTCGTGCACGTAGGGAAACGTGCGGCGGGGGCTGCTTCGTTAAAAGTCACTTCCGTTGCCAGCAGGTGGCGCTATGACTGGGTGAATGTCACATGTACATGTGTTCAGGGCGGGACTCTCATCCTACATGTACAGTTTGGTGAGTGTGAGCATGTACACTGAAGTTACGACAACTTCCGTGTCATGGCGAAGAGCTGATCTTTGACGCCACGCCACGGACACGCCCATTGACAAAAACTTGCAAATAGCACAACTTTTCATCTTCAATGCTTTTAGAAGGCAC
>NW_024041150.1:8766925-8860460 GCF_014851395.1 Micropterus salmoides
GGGGAGGACGTAGCGATCAGTCGAGCCTCGGTGGACGGACACAGAGATGGCGACGGTCGTCCAGGAAACGTTGAACAGGAAGTTGAGTATGAGGAGAAGCCACGCCCCCAACCTGGCACAGACCGACAGGTAGAGCAGTCACCTTTCACCGAGTGATGACGTAAAATAAATCCATCCAATCAGAAGAGAGTTTACCTGCCGTACAGTTTCCATTTGACCTGGATTAGTTTGAGAAAGACTGGATTCATGATGAGGTCCAGTTTCCCGTGCTGCACCACCACCTCCAGCTGACCCCAGGAACCCAACAGTTAAACACAATAAGCTCAGTGTGCAACACAGCGCAGTGCAACAGAGTGAGGAGTCACAGTGAACTTACGCAACTTACCGGAGACGTCGGCTCGCTGATGACTGCTTCTGCAAAACACAAGCAAAGGTCAGTCAGTGAGACGGGTAGAGTCAGAGAGACGTGTCCGTGACTGATACTGCAGCGGGTCTGTAAAAAGTATCAGCAGCAGAAATATATTGCAGTATTATCATTCGGGGGCTTCAGGTGGAAAGGCCACAGCTTTGGTTCCAGCATGTTCAGGTAGCAGTACTACTACAGCAACCCTGTAGTAGTACTGCAGTAGCAGTAGTAGCAGTGGTACCTTGCAGATGGGTCTCAGGTGAGTGTGGTTCTGGTTCCAACAGGTTGAGGTAGTAGTACTGCTGTCTGGTCATTCTGTCCGTCACATGGAACTGACTGAGCGCCAGCTGGGCCTGGACACAACATTCACCATCAGGACGCTCCCTGCTCTTTTCTGCTGGATTCATCTTTCCATATTTCACAGTAGGATTTGAACTCAAATGCTCATTTCTTGTTGAAAGTTGGAAGTTTTAATAATGACTTTTATTTGACCAATCACAGCCCTGTTATTCATCAATAGGTGCAACATTGTTACCACTGGACTCATCCGACCAATCAGAGCAGTTGTACAGAGCTGTCCATCAGAGTCCTTTGTCCCTGCCTGCGCCCCGAGCTCCAGCAGCACCCGAGCTGCTTCACTACGCTCTGAAAACACAGACCGGAAGGACTGTCAGTGCTGATGTCAGTGACAATGTCAGTGGTGATGTCAATAGGTCATGTCAGTAGGTATCAGTGGTGATGTCAATAGGTGATGTCAGTAGGTGTCAGTGGTGATGTCAATAGGGGGTGTCAGTAGGTGTCAGTGCTGATGTCAGTGACAATGTCAGTGGTGATGTCAATAGGTGATGTCAGTAGGTGTCAGTGGTGATGTCAATAGGTCATGTCAGTAGGTGTCAGTGGTGATGTCAGTAGGTGATGTCAGTAGGTGTCAGTGACAATGTCAATAGGTGATGTCAGTAGGTGTCAGTGGTGATGTCAGTAGGTGATGTCAGTAGGTGTCAGTGGTGATGTCAGTAGGTGATGTCAGTAGGTGTCAGTGACAATGTCAATAGGTCATGTCAGTAGGTGTCAGTGACAATGTCAATAGGTGATGTCAGTAGGTGTCAGTGGTGATGTCAGTAGGTGATGTCAGTAGGTGTCAGTGACAATGTCAATAGGTGATGTCAGTAGGTGTCAGTGACAATGTCAATAGGTGATGTCAGTAGGTGTCAGTGGTGATGTCAGTAGGTGATGTCAGTAGGTGTCAGTGGTGATGTCAGTAGGTGATGTCAGTAGGTGTCAGTAATGATGTCAGTAGGTGTCAGTGGTGATGTCAGTGATAATGTCAGTGATAATGTCAGTGGTGATGTCAGTAGGTGTCAGTAATGATGTCAGTAGGTGTCAGTAGGTGTCAGTAGTGATGTCAGTAGGTGATGTCAGTAGTGTCAGTGCTGATGTCAATAGGTGATGTCAGTAGGTGTCAGTGGTGATGTCAGTAGGTGTCAGTGGTGATGTCAATAGGGGGTGTCAGTAGGTGTCAGTGGTGATGTCAGTAGGTGTCAGTGGTGATGTCAGTAGGTGTCAGTAGTGATGTCAGTAGGTGATTTCAGTAGTGTCAGTGCTGATGTCAATAGGTGATGTCAGTAGGTATCAGTGGTGATGTCAATAGGTGATGTCAGTAGGTATCAGTGGTGATGTCAATAGGTGATGTCAGTAGGTGTCAGTGGTGATGTCAATAGGGGGTGTCAGTAGGTGTCAGTGGTGATGTCAGTAGGTGTCAGTGGTGATGTCAATAGGTGATGTCAGTAGGTATCAGTGGTGATGTCAATAGGTGATGTCAGTAGGTGTCAGTGGTGATGTCAATAGGGGGTGTCAGTAGGTGTCAGTGCTGATGTCAGTGACAATGTCAGTGGTGATGTCAATAGGTCATGTCAGTAGGTGTCAGTGGTGATGTCAATAGATCATGTCAGTAGGTGTCAGTGGTGATGTCAGTAGGTGATGTCAGTAGGTGTCAGTGACAATGTCAGTAGGTGATGTCAGTAGGTGTCAGTGGTGATGTCAGTAGGTGATGTCAGTAGGTGTCAGTAATGATGTCAGTAGGTGTCAGTGGTGATGTCAGTGATAATGTCAGTGATAATGTCAGTGGTGATGTCAGTAGGTGTCAGTAATGGTGTCAGTAGGTGTCAGTAGTGATGTCAGTAGGTGATGTCAGTAGTGTCAGTGCTGATGTCAATAGGTGATGTCAGTAGGTGTCAGTGGTGATGTCAGTAGGTGTCAGTGGTGATGTCAGTAGGTGTCAGTAGTGATGTCAGTAGGTGATTTCAGTAGTGTCAGTGGTGATGTCAATAGGTGATGTCAGTAGGTGTCAGTGGTGATGTCAATAGGGGGTGTCAGTAGGTGTCAGTGGTGATGTCAGTAGGTGTCAGTGGTGATGTCAATAGGTGATGTCAGTAGGTATCAGTGGTGATGTCAATAGGTGATGTCAGTAGGTGTCAGTGGTGATGTCAATAGGGGGTGTCAGTAGGTGTCAGTGGTGATGTCAGTAGGTGTCAGTGGTGATGTCAGTAGGTGTCAGTAGTGATGTCAGTAGGTGTCAGTAGTGATGTCAGTAGGTGATATCAGTAGTGTCAGTGCTGATGTCAATAGCTGATGTCAGTAGGTGGCAGTGGTGATGTCAATAGGTGATGTCAGTAGGTGTCAGTAGTGATGTCAGTAGGTGTCAGTGATGATGTCAGTAGTGATGTCAGCAGATGTCAATCGTGATGTCAATCGTGATGTCAATCGTGATGTCAGTGGTGAAGTCAGTAGGTGTCAGCAGTGATGTCAGTAGATGTCAATCGTGATGTCAGTGGTGATGTTAGTAGTGATGTCAGTAGGTGTCAGTAGTGATGTCAGTGATGATGTCAGTAGTGATGTCAATCGTGATGTCAATCGTGATGTCAGTGGTGATGTCAGTAGGTGTCAGCAGTGATGTCAGTAGGTGTCAGAGGAGATGTCAGTGGTGATATCAGTAGGGGTCAGTAGTGATGTCAGTAGGTGTCAGTGGTGATGTCAGTAGATGTCAGTCATGATGTCAATCGTGATGTCAGTGGTGATGTCAGTAGTGATGTCAGTAGGTATCAGTGGTGATGTCAATAGGTGATGTCAGTAGGTGTCATGAGTGATGTCAGTAGATGTCAAGGGGGATGTCAGTATGTCAGTAGTACCCAGGTTGGCGGCGAGCTGCAGTGGAGTTCTGTGTTTGTAGTCGGTGCAGCTGATGGAGGCTCCGGCCTGCAGCAGCAGTCTGATTGAACCTACAGCTTCATTCTTGGCAGCATAGTGAAGGGGAGTCTGCTGGTCCAGAAGAGTCCGAGCCTCCGGATCAGCTGAAGACATCACACACACACAAAGACACAAAGACACACGCACACTGATCTGATCTGCACGTTCAACAACTGTCAAACCCTAGTTGTAGTTGTTCTATGGTGCCAAATAATCGTGTCTCTTCATTAAAAGACAGAGATGTTCAAAAGTTTCTGTCTGTTTCAGCAGGAGATCTTCATTCATTTCAGGAACAATACACAATCTGCCAGAGACCACAGGACAGGAGACCAGCTTGAAAAGGGGCAGGACTTTTCTATGGCTCTAAACACCACAGTCATGGACCAATGATAAGACAGTGGGGTCCCCAACCCTCCTACAACCCTCCTCCTCCCGACTGAAAGAGACACAAAACAACAACTACAAACCATGCAGCTGCGTCATTTGTGGTAGTTTTGCATTTGTTTGTAGTTGTTTTTAAGACCACAAGAGGTCAGGGTGAAAGTGGGTCAGAGCCCGGTAGACCTGTTAAATAATCTATCCATCTATTACTACAGAACCCATGAGCCTCAGCAGCTGTGGACTGACTCTGGGTAGGACAGACAACAACAAAATATCTGAGCGGTCCTTAAACACTCCCTGGACCTGTCCACACAGACCTTTTTGGTCCAGCAGGAACTGAACCATGTCCTGGTAGTCCAGCGCCGAGGCCACATGGAGCACCGTGACTCTAAACTGATCAGGCTGGAGAAGATCTGAACCCCGGTCCAAGAAGAACCGCATCACATCCACACTCCAAGCCCTGGAGACCTGAACACGGACACTGTGTTCACCAAACAGACAAACTTTATCACACAAGCAAGACAAATAAAACTTGACACTAGGTTTTTATCCAGTCTGTCTCTAAATAAAAATCCAGGAAGACAAACCCGCTGTGGCTGTATACAGGAAACATCCTAAAGGCTTTGGTAACTCATGGATGAACATATTTGTTTTGGAGCAGTGGATGGGGAGTTTGACGATGATTGTATTGATTTTGTGTCTTGCAGGTTTGTATCTCTTTGTGGTTGTTTTTGTGTTGTAGTTTTGTTCTGTTATGTATTTGGTTTATAACTGCATTCTGATAATGACCATCACAGCATTAACGTGTTTGTAGTGAAACTAAATAAAACTGTGGATTAAATTCAAATAAAAGTCCCGTGCTGACCTCATGTAGGATGGTCTGTCCGTATCTGTCTGAGCTGTTTGGATCGGCTCCCTCTGAAATCACTTCATCCAGAAACTCAAGGTCTACCTGCACAAACACACAGACATGTTCAAGAGGATCTAACACTGACTGAACCAAACTGTGAACCTGCTGCTACATAATCTAACACATTTTCATACTTTGGTACATTGCACCCTGTATCCTTTCACATTACATTACTTTCCAGCTTTGTTTAGTTTGTTTTACTCTGATTTAATATTACTTGGTCATTGTTACCTAGTCATTGTTACCTGGTCATAGCTAACTGGTCAGTGTTACCTCATTGTCACCTGGTCAGTGTTACTTGGTCATTGTTACCTGGTCAGTGTTACGTGGTCATTGTTACCTGGTCATTGTTACCTGGTCTGTGTTACCTGGTCATTGTTACCTGGTTATTGTTACCTGGTCATTGTTACCTGGTCGGTGTTACCTGGTCATTGTTACCTGGTCATTGTTACCCGGTCAGCTTTACCTGGTAAGTGTTACCTGGTCATTGTTACCTGATCATTGTCTGTGAAGGTTTTAAGTCATACAGGTCATAGTTATCCAAAGAAGGTTAAAGTCAAGGGTAACTGGACTAGATCTTCAACCAAGTCCAGTTGCCCTTGACTTTAACCTTCTTTGCATTACCGGGTCATTGTTAGCTGGTCAGCATTATCTGGTCGGTGCTACCTGGTCTACGTTACCTGATCAGTGTTACCTGGTCTGTGTTACCTGGTCATTGTTACCTTGTCATTGTTACATCATTGTCACCTGGTTGGTGTTACCTGGTCAGTGTTACCTGGTCATTGTTACTTGGTCTTATTACTTAGTCTTGTTACCTGGCCATTGTTACCTGGTCGGTGTTACCTGGTCATATTACTTAGTCTTGTTACCTGGTCATTGTTACTTGGTGGTATTACTTAGTCTTGTTACCTGGCCATTGTTACCTGGTCGGTGTTACCTGGTCATATTACTTAGTCTTGTTACCTGGCCATTGTTACCTGGTCATTGTTACCTGGTCTGTGTTACCTGGTCTGTGTTACCTGGTCATTGTTACATCATGTCACCTGGTTGGTGTTACCTGGTCAGTGTTACCTGGTCATTGTTACTTGGTCGTATTACTTAGTCTTGTTACCTGGCCATTGTTACCTGGTCGGTGTTACCTGGTCATATTACTTAGTCTTGTTACCTGGTCATTGTTACTTGGTGGTATTACTTAGTCTTGTTACCTGGCCATTGTTACCTGGTCGGTGTTACCTGGTCATATTACTTAGTCTTGTTACCTGGCCATTGTTACCTGGTCTGTGTTACCTGGTCATTGTTACCTGGTTTGTGTTACCTGGTCATTGTTACATCATGTCACCTGGTTGGTGTTACCTGGTCATTGTTACTTGGTCGTATTACTTAGTCTTGTTACCTGGCCATTGTTACCTGGTCGGTGTTACCTGGTCATATTACTTAGTCTTGTTACCTGGTCATTGTTACTTGGTGGTATTACTTAGTATTGTTACCTGGCCATTGTTACCTGGTCTGTGTTACCTGGTCATTGTTACCTGGTCTGTGTTACCTGGTCATTGTTACATCATGTCACCTGGTTGGTGTTACCTGGTCAGTGTTACCTGGTCATTGTTACTTGGTCGTATTACTTAGTCTTGTTATCTGGTCATTGTTAACTGGTCGGTGTTACTTGGTCTTGTTAACTAGTCGGTGTTATCTGGTCATTGTTATCTGGTCATTGTTAACTGGTCGGTGTTACTTGGTCTTGTTATCTGGTCATTGTTACCTGGTCTGTGTTACCTGGTCATTGTTACATCATGTCACCTGGTTGGTGTTACCTGGTCAGTGTTACCTGGTCATTGTTACTTGGTCGGTGTTACTTGGTCTTGTTATCTGGTCATTGTTAACTGGTCGGTGTTACTTGGTCTTGTTAACTAGTCGGTGTTATCTGGTCATTGTTATCTGGTCATTGTTAACTGGTCGGTGTTACTTGGTCTTGTTATCTGGTCATTGTTACCTGGTCTGTGTTACCTGGTCATTGTTACATCATGTCACCTGGTTGGTGTTACCTGGTCAGTGTTACCTGGTCATTGTTACTTGGTCGTATTACTTAGTCTTGTTATCTGGTCATTGTTAACTGGTCGGTGTTACTTGGTCTTGTTATCTGGTCATTGTTAACTGGTCGGTGTTACTTGGTCTTGTTATCTGGTCATTGTTATCTGGTCATTGTTACCTGGTCATTGTTACCTGGTCGGTGTTACTTGGTCTGTGTTACCTGGTCGGTGTCCCTGTTGGTTGCAGCCAGCTGTCTGAAGTGATTCAGCAGTTTTTTATTCAGCTGTCGGTTTTTGTTTGTTGTGTCGGTTTCGTCTCTCTGCTCTTCGTCACCTTCATCATCCTCAGCCAGACCTCTGTACTTCGTCTCCACTGCAACACCTGAATAGTAAACATTAATATTAAAACATACTGCTGACTGACAAACACTTGGACTCTGGCGCCTCTGTAAGTCACCTGTCAGTTTTCTTTCTCTCTGCTTCCTGCGGCTGCAGGAGTACGATGCCCACCAAGCTGCAGCCTTCACCCTGGACCTGGACCCCTGAGGACTTCCCGAGACCTGGGGGGGTTGTGGTTTGGGTCAACTTAGCTTGCTGCGTGCAGGTAAACTGAATGTTAATAAGGGTTTTGAATTGATATAAGTTGGTTTGTGTGGTTTATTCCTAATTTGCTGTTTTGTTGAAATAAATTTTTGAGCTTAATTTTACACCAGCTTCCCTGGCAAATGCCAGGTGGGCTGACGCACCTTTGGGGCCGGTGTAACGTAAATTTAACTGTTCGGCCCATAACGTGTGAACAGCAGCCCATTGGTTAATTTTCTATACTGACACTGGGCCGGCCCATTCACATCTCTTACTAACCCCCACCCCCTCTGCTCTCGGTTTCTTGCGTTACGACCACCCCGGTGAGGGGTGTCTGACAGATTTTGGTGGGCCGCCTGGGCTAAAAATGCCATCTGACATTTGGGTATAGAGTAGCATTCTGTCACGTTAAGCAAAATAAACTATTTAAACCTGGAAAAGTCACAAAGCTGAAAACAAGAAGAAGTCGCTGTTTTAGAAATAATTTCTTGAAAGTAATGAAATATACATTCCATTAGCAAAACAGGTTGGTGACAGAAAGTGGACTGTGTCATGGTGCTGGGCGGGCCAGACGGGTGGAGCTACTTTTGTTTTTCTTTGCTTTAAAAAACGTCTCTATGAATAAAGTTTATTATGATTAAAAACACTGATGAGTTCATCTCCTTCCGGCGGCAGGTGGACCTGGCTCTGGTTCTGGCTCACCTGGATTGTCTTGGTGTTTGCTGTCATCTCCAGCTCCAGTCCAGGATTCTGCAGACCTGTCAGACCGGCCCTGGCCCCTGTCTTCATCCTCGTTCTGTTAGACCTATATCCACCAGGTCAGAACTCCAGTCCTCCACACTGTTGGACCTGCTGGACCTCCTGAACCCAGCCGGACCTCCTAAAACCGACTAAAGTCTTCACTTCATAGTTCTGAAGGACTAAACTGATCCAGATCAGTCTTCACTTTGTGGTTTTGAGCTTCAGTTGCTCACAACAGAACCATAAAGTCAGCTGACAGTGACATTTATCAGCATGCTGCCCTGCTCAAAGGTTTATGGTTCTCATCTTATCAGTGGGTGGAGCTGGCGGGCCCAGGTCCAGGTCCAGGACTCTGAGCTGATGTCAACAGAAAGGATTTTATAAACAGAACTTGTAATTTAAAAAACACACACTTGTTGGGTCACATGAGCTCCACCTGCTTCCAGAATCCCAGTGAAGATAGTAAGACTAACATGCATGTAGGTGTGTTCTTAGCAGCACCAGAGCTGAGGAGCAGATTTCCAGCCAAACCCTTTTAACGCAACACAACAATCTGAGCCAAGGCAAGGCAAGGTCACTTCTTGATCTACCACTACAGTATAGCAAAGTCCTTAACAAAGTCTGGGACATAAACACTACATGAATGGAATCAGCAGGAAAATCTGATAAATCTTGCTGAGAAAGTTTGACGGCTTTGCCTCAAAATAAGGTTTAAAAAGCGTTTCTCCCGACAGGTTACACTTCAACCATACGATTGGCTAAAACATGTTTCCTGCCTCGGCTATTACGAGAAGACGATTGGCTTTCTAGCGGGAGTGGCGGGACAACCTCCATCTTTGGCGTTACAGGCATTCGCCATAGAGTTGTACTGAGGAGTCTTGTAGTGGCGTGTCTCCTCTATATAACGTCCCTGAGTATAGTCAAACTAGCTCAAAGTAGCACCCATTCAGCTGTTACTTTTACATTAGTGCGGCAACACCTCCCAGCCACTAGGGCTGTTTCTCGACCCCAAGTTCGCCAAGTTCGGATTTCTGTACTTTAAAGCTCGGACTTATCAAGTTCGGCTCGTGAGTACAAACTTCCAGGGACAGGAACACGCAGTTTGTCATTCAGCAGCTGGAACAGCAGCAGACTTGATGACGGCAGGTCCCGTTAGCGGGCATGATTGTACATCTCTGAAAACGTCGTAGCAAATTTTCAAATCAGCTCCATCTTGATAAATCGACCACACTTATGGACTGCATTTTGTGATACAAGAACAGCCGTATTATAACTGACTGTGAGTCTTCTCCTCCACCATTTCCGCTTGATGGTGCGAAATGCATTCTGGAATACTTGGCTATCCAAAATCCATACAAGTCACCACCCGATGCATACTGGGTAAAATGGGCAGAGAGTATTTGACTGTACTTGGCTAAATGCAGATTTTTGAATTGGAACAGTACTTGAGAACAGACAAGAACGCAGATTAAGAAACAGCTTAGGTGTCCTGTGGCCTTTGTTTCTATGGTATCTCTTGTCTTGCAGGATGTGGGTCTGGGAGGTGATCATCAGCTGCATGGTTGGGACCTATAAAGCTAACCACCTTTTTGCCTTGTTGACATTAGCATCTAACATTAGAGTCATTAGCATTTTCACATTAGCATTATTAGCATTTTTAACAAACATTTAACATTTGAACTTTTAAATTAAATATTTTATTTTTAAAATAATTATATTTGATATTTATTTGTACTGTGAAAACAAATAATCTAGTAATATGTATTTAATCAGGAAGTTTTTTTTAACTTTAATTAAGTTGGTGACACTGAAAATTACCAGTAACAACAACTTAATCAAAAAGTTTTTTTTGCTTGGTGAACACAACCAGTTGGAATTAAAATGCAAATGAAGTTCACATTTTCAATTTACTAGTAAAGGAGTATTTTTACATTGCTGTACTGCTACTTTTAGTGAAGTAAACAATATTCCCCACTGCAGACTGGGAGTCATGAGCAGGTTTCCTTTTTTAAATGTTATTCAACAAGAATAGCAAAGACAGACAGAAATCATATGTTGTGGTAACATCACAGTGACATCACAGTGACATCACAGTGACATCTCGACAAGAACATTGTGGTGGAACTTGAAAAAATAAACACAACAAAAAAGTTGTCTTTATTTATTAAAGTAAGTAGAAAAGATCAGATCCTTCAGACAACCGAGGGCGACTCAGAGCATCTGACCCAGAGGAAAAGACAGGAACTAAAACAGGTTTGGAGTCCACGAGAAAGCTGTTCTCAGCCTTGCTACAGGAACAGAGTGAGTATAGGACAAGACTATGATAGATGTTCATTATAGCAAAAAGACTGGTGTACACAGTGGCTAGTATAATACCACGTTACATGAATACAAGTTATACAGTATCTCATAAAAGAAAGTACTCCCCTCACATCTTTGTAAATATGTGATTATATCTTTTCATGACAACACTGAAGAAATGACACTTTGCTAGAATGTAAAGTAGTGAGTGTGCAGCCTGTAACAGTGTAAATTTGCTGTCCCCTCAAAATAACACATCATACAGCCGTTAATGTCTAAATTGCTGACAACAAAAGTGAGGACACCCCTAAGTGAACCCCTATGTCCACATTGGACCCAATAGGGTTCTTCAAGTAGAAAACAGTTTTAATGTTTAGTTATGTTTAGTCAAAGGCTAAAAATGAGGCTTTGTGATTCGAAGATTTATGAACATGTGTTTTGCTAACAATAAAATCAAGTGAATAATATAGAAGTCATCAGCTTCAGCAGATGAGTCTTTGAGCTGTTTGATGTCAGACTAATGTGACACTGTCTCTACTATACTAATGCCAACATGTCAGTCTGATCACTTTTTTATGTTCATGAACTGATTATTTATAGACTTATTGATTTCCTCACTACAGCTGCTCCACAAATTCACCTCTTTAACACAAGTGATGTTTGACGTCAGCCTTCCTCTAAAAATATTTCAGACTTCCTCTGGACTCTTCATTAGTCATTAGTCTGGGACTTTATACCTGATCTGTGCTGTCTGATTTTACAGCCTTTCATTGAAGAAACAGCTGAGCTGGTTCCTGATCAGTAGTTTGCTTTACACTTCTCATGTCTGTCTTTGAATCTAAAAATCTGATTTGTATTGTTTTCTATGAGTTTCCCCAAACAAACACATGGTCAGTGATGTGTGGAAGTAGAAGTGAACAATACAAAGTGGAGAATGAAGCTGAGTTTAACAAAGCCTTAATTTTATACAGTACTGTGATCCACTATTATTTGACTTTGACTAAAGGGTGTCACTTTGTTTTGAGAAGTGGTGGGGACAAAAGGTCAGAGATTAAGGGTGTGAAGATTTTGATCACAGGAACAAGACGCGAAGATATTTTAACTCTATTTTGAAGAAATATTCTATGCTGAAATGTGTGGGTGGTCTCCCCAGAAGATTTTGAGCAGTAAACTCTCAATTTACTGCATTCTGGAGACATTTTCAGCACAAATTTATGGTTGAAATGTCTTTATTTATATAAAGGGAAGTTTACACAAAATTCAGAAATTCAAAATATAAAAATATAATTATTTAATTATACTAACAAAGACCACACCTACGAAGATAGTAGATTAAAAATGGTTTATTGCTTATAATGGATGATGGAAGATGGATTGTACGAAAAGAACAGATCGAGTGCCCAGAGGGTGGGCTGTAGGGATGGGGGAGAGGGTCGAGGTTGGATGAAGGGTTGAGGGGAAGACAGGTGAGGGATGAAGGGGAGGATTCGGAGCCGTGCCGATAGATGTGGGGATGAAGAGCAGACCGGTGTCTCCTGGCTGAGATTGTGCGGGAAAAATGGAACGAGTGCCCGTGTAACGCAGTTAAAAATGCACTTTAATAATTCATATTTTCAAATTTGAATCTGTGGATTTTATCTATCATTTAATGATTTTATCGAATATTTGTGAATTTTATCTCATTGAGTTTTTAATTATCTTTATTTTTGCTATATTTTTTTCTGTGGAAATGTCCTTAGCTGCACACTATCTTTTGTACCTCCTAAGCTTCCGTAGTGCTCGTCTCCCTCAGTCTCGTTTTGCACCGCTGAGGGTAAGTTGTGTGGAAAAGTGCTGCTATACTAATGTACTGTTTTCTTTGGAAATTGAACCAATTACATTATAGCTTTCAACATATATTGTGCGATGTCAATACAGTTATGTCACGTAGCAGTTTTGTGTTAGTTTGACCGTTAAAATACTTTTTAGTAGTGTTTTCATTTTAACTTTCTAGCCGCCATTTTTACCAGGGCCATTTTACCGTGTCATGTGACCTATGTAGTAGTGATGATCAAAGCGAGGCTTTGAATTGTGTCGAGGCTTCAAAACACCTCGACACCCGTCTCATCTACTGGTCACTTTTGATATCGACACATCTTGGTAGGTGTTTCATTGAAACAATGACTGACCAGCGTTTACAATTCTAAACATCTAATCAATACATGACCAACAGGATTTCAGAGAAATCACCATATAAAATCCATAACTGAGTAAAGCTGAAGTTGTTTCAAGAATGATAAATGAAAAGTGGAACAATGTCTCACATTTCTTAGCCTATACATCGCCAGCCTTGGAAAAGTTTGGTCACATGGAACATTTGTTGCTGGCAAAATATTTTTTTGGCCTACAGGTGTGGATATACTACAGCACGTTGCTCCTTCCAATAAATCAAATGACTGTGTGTCCTTGGAACAAATCTGTCAAATGAGTTAGAGGCTGATGTGTGGTTTGTTCCACACACTGTGATTCAAGCGTAGAAGCGGCAGGTGTGCCACCTGTCGAAACAGGGCAGAAACGCACCGAAGCCTCATTTCACTGCGGTCACGTGACATTGACGTTTTGAACCACGCTTTGGAGCAGTGTTTTGAAACGTCTGTGCTTCGGGATCTCGACCCAGCGTCAACACGTCAGTATCGAGCGTCCCATCCCTACTATGTAGCTCGTTGGAGATTTCAGTGTCTCTTCTCTTGAGTAAACGCTGTAATTTAGTATGTTTAGGAAGCAGAGGTGCAGTAAGAGGAAGCCAGAAGGCAATTAATATGCGCATTGTGTTCTACAGGTATGTGTTTTCCTTCTGTTTATTATGTAATTTTCGCTGTTATGCTATTTTGTTTTAAGGAAATGTAATATTTTTATGTAATTGTTGCATTTAATGCTTAATATTTTCTGGACCGTGTTAATGGCTTAATGTTATGAGTAGTGTGCACTCTGAGCAAAATAACTCATATAATGTTAAAGTAATGTATTTGTAATGTATATTAAATACATGAAGTGCGCAGTCTCGTTTTGCACCGCTGACGGAAGCAGAGGTGCACTAAGAGGAAGCCAGGAGGCTTAGCACTAATATGTGCATTGTGTTCTACAGGAACCAATAAATTGTGAAAAATAAGTAATCTCGTGAGTCATCCTTCACACACCCCTAACCACACCCGTTACACTCGGAGGGTGGACTGATGTCGGGCCATGGTGGCGTGCAGATTCGGAGAGAGAGTCAGCAATAGTGTTTTTGTGGCCTGGGACATGGGAGGCTCGGATGATGAATTGGTGCTGTACTGAAAACCAAGGTGAGCCTCTGCATGAATTGCATTATGTCTGGGCAATAGGACCGTTAATAATGTCTACTACTGCACTATGTCTGAGTATATTGCCATGGTTTTCTTGGACCATTTAGACCCCCAAAGAATGGCTGCAATAAGACTGGGTACATGTCATAGATGGTAGGGGAAGGAGAGAGGCTAGAAATTAAGGTGGCCAGTCCACCAACTACCGCCTTTGTAGCCGCTAAAGCCGACAGAAGGGGCAGCATCTTTGAAGAGTTGGATGTCTTCTGGCTCGTTGTGGAAGAATGAGATGCCGTTCCGGGATGAAAGGAAATGTAACCACGTTTAAGCTTTGTTTGCATGCGGCGCCTAGTTTGATGTGGTCATGGAGAGATGGGACGGGAAGGACAGACTTTGTGGGATGATCCAGGTGGCGTAGTTAAGTGGCCTAGTAGTGAGCGAAGACGGTGTTTGGTGCAAAGGTGGGCCAGAAGGAAACTGGAAATTAGTAAGGAAATGCGGAGGATTTTCTCGGGGGCAAGATTGCCTCGAGTAACCCTGAGTCGAGGGTGATACCCAGGAACTCCAGTGATGTGTTGAGGCCATAAAATGGTGGAATGGTTGGGGGCAAAAAGGTGAGGAAGGTGGGTCTCATGTGTAGGTGCGGTCTGGGCCGCTGTGGTAGCCGGTATCAGGGTAGGAAGGACAGATTGTGACGGGTAAAGATAAAGCTTTATTGTCAGAGTGCTGGAAGGAGATGTTTCTCTGGTTGAGTTCTTGTTTGAGTCGGACAACTGTCCATTCAGAAATGTTTGGAGTGGAGGGACAGTCGGAGTGCTGGCTTGGAGGTTGCCGGTAGCGATAGCTTCAATTGTCGCTCAAGCGCCTGGACCTTGACGTTACATGCTCGTCGAGCTTGTCACTGTCGGAAAGATTGAGAACAAGTTCTGAGTCTGTCGTTGGAGGTAAGTGATTTCGTTTGTTTGTCATGGCTCATGAAAAAGCTGAGTCAAGGGGAGGTGAACGGGAAAGGTGTGCTTAAGTACTTGGTGTGCGGAAATTGGATGAGTTCAAGGCATGGTCTTGTTCCCGAACCTAGTTTATAAAACTTCAAATAATGCAGTAATCAGTAGCTTTTTTTGTTGTTGCTCAAGTTACTTTCTTGGACAATGCACATGTGTTTTCTCTAGATTAAAATTGCATTATATGCTTTCTTATTGTGCAAATAAACCTTTCTCAAACCAATGTTATTTGCTATTTAACTTTTTTTTTCTTGCAAGCTATTTTTCTAATTTTTTTTGTGTTGGGAACATGTCCCCAGTTCTCCAGTGTAAATGACACCTATGCTTCCTTTAGATGTGGTTTCATAGGTGTTTCTTCACAGAAAAAACTAATGTTTTAACGCAACAAAGTTCAGTTTCAGATTCAAAGTTGAATCTCTTAAAAACACTTTCCCTCTAACTGTAAAAAAAACAAAAAAAAACAGCCACATTTGATCCTAAAATGTTTTTCACAGAGTTCCAGAAGAAGATCAAACTTTATACAAGAGTTAACACACTGATGTATCGCAGGATTTCTGTCCATGATCTGTCCTCTAGCGCCCCCCTCAGGACAACCTCAGATCCTACCCACATTCTCAGGTAGCCCCTCCCCCCGTGTCTGATTTGTCTCGTTCATCTTCTTCTTTTCTTTCATCTCTACGTCTGCAGGTTGCACATTACCCTCACACACCCCTTCATCCCAGCATCCTTTGCTCAGTCTGAAGATGGTTGAATGTGTGCTGCTTAGTTTTCATAAATCAAATGAAAAACACTTACACTTCCTCAGACTGGGTCTCAACCATCGGACTCCGCCAGGCTCCACTGTAAAAACAGGAGGGGTGTCAGACACAGCACATCCTCTTTCAGCATCAAACATGGACGTTACATCGCTCTCATACACAGAGGTTTCTTATTCTCTACTAATACACTTACATGTTCACATGCAGCACTTATTATTTACAGTCTGATAATAAACAGACACAGTGTGTTTTATCTGTTGAGTTGTTTTCATCCTGAATCCGATGGAGTGATCATCCTTACTAGGATAACTAACTTAGGAAAGTTTTCAGTCAGGATGCTGCTGTAACAGCTAAATTCCTGTCCCAAAATGAGACAGGGTTTCTTTCTAAATGCAGTTAGGAAACATGTTTCTGTGACACCACAGATCCTAAATGTCATCCTACACCGAGAGAAGATTCAGACAGAATGTTTCTGTAACGAGGCCACTGGTTGTTGAATCCTGACCTGAGAGTTTCCAATGTCCAGTTTTGACACTCCAGTCCAGCAGACAGCAGCTTTAGTCCTGAATCCTGCAGCTTGTTGTTACTCAGGTCCAGCTTTCTCAGACTAGAGGACTGGGAGCTGAGAACTGAGGACAGAGCTTCACAGCTTCTCTCTGAGAGGTCTGAGAGGTCTGAAAAGACAATCAACAAGAAAATTAAATGTCTGTTCAAATGATATGACACTTGATAAGACATGGTATGTAAGGGATAATACTCACCAAGCTTTAGGTTCCTTGATGGTTATAGATGACACATTGATGAATTTAGAATTCTGATAACTTACTTCTACAGTTTACTCTTTGGTGTACCTGGACTTTTTTTACGTTTCTTGTACTTCTCACATGCAGCCCGTACTCTTTTCTGCCCTCTCAATGTCAGGTTCTCTGGGCACTATGTACTAATAAGCAGGTAAGCCGCACAGGTGGTAAACATGTTACCCAGCTCCTCTTAATGCTCAAATTAGGAAAGTTCCAGTAGTCTCTAAGGAGGTGACTGCTTCAGTTAAACCTGACACTGAGAATTATTCAGGTTTGAAGCTTTCACGTCAGATGGGTTTGTATCACTCACTGGCAGTGATATTAAAGTGGATGTGAAAATTTTCAAGATGTGTTTAAGTTTTAGTGGCATCTATTGATGAGGGTTGTGAATTGCAATCACGTGCTCCTCGAATGGTTCCATTTCCTGAGTTGTGAAGTGGTTCTTCTGACTTTGCTGTGTTCATGTGCCCCTAAGTCAGAATGTGGAATCAACATGGACGCTACAACAAAGATGTGTTGGATTAGCATTATCAGAGAATTAAACTTCTAAATCCAACCACAAAAAGGCTGTGAAAACTGTCAACATATAGTCCTTTTAATATCTTTGTTTTTTGCAATAAAGATTGAATACACACACAAATACACACAGAGGTTATTGCTATGTTTACAGTTTACTGTCTTTATCTTGTGTCTGCAGGCGTTGTTGGACTGAATGTTACTCTTTTACAAATGTGGTGAAGTAGCTGTGTGTTGAAAGACATTTCAACCTTAGTGTACATAAACAACACTGGCTAAAGGTCCCCGAGTATCTGCGTTTCTGTTGTATAAGCTACTTCTTATATAGTTTGCCATTGTACATAGCTACACTTATGTACTGTGTGAAAACCTTTTACTGTATTTGTGCTGTTATGCCACATTTATTTTAACAGAAGTAAGTATACGCTGTATGCCCAGTATACGCTGACCGGACCACGCTGGCTGGCCTGGATTACAGCCACCGTGTCCACAGACCAGCCAGAAGAAAAGCTGATGACACAGTTCAGTATGTTGCATTTTTATTACTCCTGTGCATTTTACTCAATACATTTATAAGTGATGAGTCAAAAATATTAAACAGTAATACAGATAGATGGTGCTGATTTATTGTGATTGTATTTAATGTGGAAATGCTAACTACTGTATAAGAGAACAATGTCAGGTGTTCAGGTGTTACAAACTTTTCACTAAGCTGATCCTCCTTTCTGTGTTATCAGGTGCAGCAAGGTGTACAACAAAGTCCAGGAAGTGGAGCTTGTACTCATTGAAGGTGGAGAAGGACTACAGTTACATCGCAGACCTCCAGAGTCTCCTCCTCCTCCTCCTCCTCTGACGGTTGTCCACTACTGAGGAGATGCCTAGAAGCAGAACCAGGAGAACCCGATGATCCCCGTCAACATGGGGTTCAGTCAGGTGTTCCTGCCCCAACTGTGTTGCTAGATACAGAAAAACGTACAACAAAAAGTAACATGGTTGGACCTTGTCTCTTCCTGTATATTCTTATTTTTAATGATTTTAATTAATGAAGTATCTATTTGTGATAAAGGTTGTAGTTTTAGTAGTATTTAATAACAATAAACAAGTCTTATAGCACATTTGGATGTTATTATAGGAGACATAAGACATAAATGTAGTTGCTTGATTGTTTATGCTGCAGGTGTAAAGAAAAGGCATTTATCATTTTCAATGTTTTATTTAAAAAAGAATGAAAATATCCAGAACAGGCAAAAATATATTTGTATTTTCTCTACCCTCCTGGGAATAAAACAAAAACAAAGTACAGGTTTTCATCCACACAGTGGACGGGATTATTTGTGTGTCAGTTAGTGACATTACATCTTCCACCCTGCTAGGATTAAACTCTGTATTGTCCTGGTGGATCAACAGTTGCATATCTTCCAGAAACAGCAACTCAGTATCACGACTCTGTGACCAAGTGCTCCACACTGCCACACTACAAACTGTCTGTATGCTGCCTGACTGAACTGTCTGTTACTCTGTCCTGGGTCTGAAGATCAGCCTTGTGTGGTGCATGGAAACACTGTAGTCTGGATGTTGTCCACAGTCCTCAGATTCTGGCCTGGAAAAGGAATATATAGTTGTTAGAACCCTAAATAGGAAAGATTGGTGTAATTGGAAAGAACATTCATCAACATGATCAGATATTTTTACTGAACAGGGGCTTGTTGTTCTCTAACAGGACTTCTGTGTCCACATTACACAGCAGGTCAATGTACATGACTCAGATGAACCGATGGCTGAAGCAGAGCTGCAGTTAGTTGTTGTAGTCAGTAAACGATAATAAAAAAGTAATAACAATAGTGATGGATTACATTTATTTTTGACACCCAAAGGGCTTCGGGGGAAACACCAGAGAAACTCTGAGACAAGCACACTGGGAAATAATGTACTAATATTATAATATTAACACCAATTAACACCAAGGGCAGTGCTGAGGGTGCAACTGGGTGCACACTTGACGAGTTTGTCACAGCCAGCCGTGTTTTTCGTCACTTCCGGCGCCACCGTGCACCTGGAACGCTTTGAGGCAGGAAGTCAAAGATTTCAACTCAGACATTTCACAGTTCCGAGCAGTCTGGAACGAGGCATTAGCACAGCTTCCTGTTGCTAACAGTTAGCAAACCAGCTTGGTACTGAATCAAAGTTAGTCTTTTTAAACCTGTCCAATAATAACATGCTAGCTTGACAGTGAGTACTAACAGCCGGGTTAGTTGTTTATTTTCATGATAAAGTTTGATGTGAGCAGCTGCACTGCGCTCCTCTCCGCTCGTCACACTCTGCTCATCCTCCAGCGGTGTCGGCAGCGCGCGTTCACGTGTTTTGGGGGCGTGGCTTTGGAAGGAGCCCATAAGGGAGGGGGTGGGAGTTTCTCTGTCTGATCTGTTGTGACTGTCCCTGTCACACTTTATCATTTCTTATCTAAAAAAGTCTGAAAGCTTTAAGAGCTGTGAGGAAACCTCATTTGGTCAGAAAGTGCAGGATGCCTCCCTGGTAACAGCAGGTTGGGCTTTATGTTCATATAGACAAGAGAGATTTGTCAACCAGCAGAGATTTTGTTGAACCTTCATTTGTCAGCTTTTAATTCACTGAGTTGCTCAAAGACAAACATTCACAGTTTGGTCTACAAACTCATTTTTATTGGATTTCCAGAAAAAGTACATTTTCATAGAAACTGTGGTTTAAGATTTTCTCCAGATTGCCAAAAACACAACAGCTGCTGCAAAACAGCTGCTCTGAATCCCATCCTAAACAGCAGCATGCCTACCACTAAAACAGCAGAAATTACACTTAAAAAGTACAAAGTGCTAAAGACATGTTGAGATGCTCTCCCTGTGTTAAACATCCAAACAACAGTCCAAATACAGATTTAGGAAGAAGACAGCGAGGCGGCTAGAATGAGCTCAGTTCATCTAAAATAATATCTGCTTTGCTTCTGAGATTAAAGGAGAATAATGACACACATCAACTTCCAGCTCCAAACTAATAAAACACATTTTATTTCCATGTGTTGAAGCCATCACAGTGAACCAGAGCAAGTTGACCAAAACATTTCCCAGCAGCCACTTCTCCCACAGCAGAGTCCAAACAGTGCTTCCTGTTCTCTACAGTTAGGTGTCTTATTTAAACTGAAACGTGCGAAACCCCCACACAGAAATATTAGTAATCTCTTAAGGATTAGGACA
Organism: Micropterus salmoides; assembly: GCF_014851395.1. Lineage (NCBI taxonomy): Eukaryota > Metazoa > Chordata > Actinopteri > Centrarchiformes > Centrarchidae > Micropterus > Micropterus salmoides. Next base: position 8,787,136 of record NW_024041150.1, read on the forward strand.
ACTGCACCAACTCCAGCACCCAGAACAAACTCATTTAAAATGGCTCTCTTCAATGTGAGATCACTTTCAAGTAAGACTTTTATCTTAAATGATTTTATCTTGTCTGCAAATCTAGATTTTATGTTTTTAACTGAATCCTGGTTGCAAATGAATGACTATAGCCAGCTAGCTGAACTGTGTCCGCCTCAATATGATTGTTTTAGTCAACTGAGGGTCAGTGGTCGTGGTGGTGGGCTAGTGAGCGTGTATAGGAAATATTTAAAATGTCATCAAGTACGCTGTGATGACTTTAACTCCTTTGAAGTTCTCACTCTTAAAGTTGGAGGGCTGCAACCTCATATTTGTTATAATTTATCGCCCCCCAAAACCGCCTGGAGGATTTTTATCAGAACTTCCTGAATTTTTATCTACTCTGGTTTTAAATTATGACAGAATTGTTCTTTGTGGCAATTTTAATATTCATGTTGATGACCCCAAAAATGTTAATGCAACTAACTTTTTAAATATGGCCACTTCTTTTAACTTCAAACAACATGTCAAAGGGCAAACACATAACCGTGGTCATACACTGGACTTGGTTTTTACCCTGGGTGTCAGCATCTCCTCTGTGGAATTAGTGGACATGACCATATCTGACCACAGATGTATTGTTTTTAGCTGCGATTCGCCTGTTACTCATGCCGCCTCACCAAGCTCCGTGTGTTCTCGCATCTTTAATGAACAAAGTGTTTCAAAGTTTTGCGCATTCTTTCAGAGCCAAAGCCAACACCTGTCTGATTCCAACACCAACAATCTGGTCGATCACTTCAATCATATCTGCTTGTCGTCACTAAATATTACTGCTCCTCTAAAGGTTAGGCCTACGTCTAAAGCTAGTAAGCAACCCTGGATAAATGACAGCATTCGCAGCCTAAAAAGGGAATGCAGGAAAGCAGAGTGCAGATGGAAAAAATCCAGTCTCCAAGTCCATTACCTCAGTCTGAAGGATTTATTAATTAACTACAATAACATGGTTAAGGATGCGAGAACACACTATTTTTCTGAACTCATTACTACACATAAACACAATCCCAGGTTTCTGTTTAAGACTGTGGATCAGCTGGTAAACCCAACCCCTCCTTGTGCCTCAGCTGGAAGTATTGATGACTGTGAATTGTTTTTATCTTATTTTACCAATAAGGTGGTGTCAATCAGAGCCTCTATTACCCCCGTGGCCTCTTACTCAGAGGTTCCTCACCAGCAACAAGAGAGTTTTAACCAGTTTTATCCCATTGACTTGTCTGAGCTTTTAAAAACAGTATCACAAATGAGAGTGTCCTCCAGCCCACTTGATGTAATACCTACAAAGTTTTTATTGAAAGTAATGGATTCTGTTGGGCCCCATTTGATCTCTGTTTTCAACAGCTCCCTATCTACTGGTTGTGTCCTTGATTATTTTAAAACGGCTTGCGTGAACCCACTTTTAAAGAAACCTGGTTTAGATCCCTCCCTCCCACATAATTTTGGACCAATTTCAAAACTGCCTTTTATTGCAAAGATTCTAGAAAGAATTGTGTCCAAACAGCTGCTCACTGTGCTGGAAAATAACAAAATATTTGAAAAGTTTCAGTCTGGTTTTAGGAAGTACCACAGCACTGAGACTGCCCTGCTTAAAGTCACCAATGACCTTTTAATGTCTGCTGATGAAGGCATGTGCTCAGTCCTGGTACTCCTGGACCTTAGCGCTGCTTTTGACACCATTGATCACCACATCATGTTAGACAGACTGAGGCACTGGGTGGGGATCTCTGGTACTGCTCTAGAATGGTTTTCATCCTACCTGTCAAATAGGCAGTTTTGCGCGTCTGTAAACAACTATGCCTCTTCGTTCTGTCCAGTTAAATATGGTGTGCCTCAGGGGTCGGTCTTAGGACCCATTTTGATTTCCTTGTATCTGCTTCCCCTTGGACATATTATCCACGAAACATGGCATTTCTTTTCATATTTATGCTGATGACACACAAATATACTTGCCTGTCAGACCCACAGACCCTGGAATGCTGAGTTCACTTAACAACTGCCTTTGTGAAGTTAAAAAATAGATGTCAAATAATTTCCTCCAGCTGAACTCAGACAAAACAGAAATCCTGGTCATCGCGTCCCTCATCTTTGCAGTATAGTTAAACATTAGGAAACTGAATTATACACAACACCCTCTCTTTAAAACAAAGAACCTTTATAGTGAAGCGCTCACCCCCGGAGAGTGAAGGCAGGATCCTCTTCTTTTCTTAAGCTTTACTCCAGGACAAGGCTCAGTCCCCCCTGCACAGGGCAGCAGCCTGCTTTTGCAGCTTTGTTACTCAGTTTCAAGACACCTCTAATATCTCAGAGACACTTTAGCTTCTTCTAGTTTAACTCGATAAAACAAACATGGCACCATCTACCAGCCAGTTACTGGTAAAATATGCAAATGTCTGCTAGATTTACTTCATCAGCAGCTAAAAACAATGGTAATCTACTGAGTGGTAGACTTTGAGCGTTTACTGGCTGGTGGACAAAACAGTTCATTTAGCACCCTGCCTGTGTACAGACAGGAGAACCAACTACTGTTTTTTCTCCAGCCACGCTGTCGGGCGCCACGTAGCCTCGAGTATTCAAATACAACCTGGAACGAGTTCCTAAACTCCAGATCTAGAGAATAAGACCAGTGTGGCCCTCGGCTCAGTGTGTGGCAGTGTGGAAGAACCTTACCTTGCAGCAGGAGGAGGAGGAGAGGAAAAATAATCTTTGAGATTCTTTACTCAAAGTGTCTTTTATTAAAGCACAATCAGCAAAAAAGAAAAGAACAGAGCAAAACAGCATCGACCGGAGTTCTGCTTTTTCAAAATACCAAGAGCTGCTTCTATACAGACACAGACAGGATGTGACAGAATATCTCTTGATCCATGTTTGCTGATTGGTTGATCTCTAATGTCCATGCAGATGAGCCATGATCAGTCACCTGTAAGTGGTCTATTATTCATATCACACCAAATATAGTACACATGAACACAGAAGATATATCCGCCCACCTGTTTCTGTAAATGCATTGCATGCACATAGGGTGAAAAGAGGAGCTGACAAAAAATATGGTGTTTTTTTAAAATAAACCATGTAAAGCTGTTCTGGTACAACACCTGAATACAATGTTGAACCTGAAAATGAGCAGAATATGACCTCTTTAAGGTAAAAAACTTTTTCATGTTTTAATATCATCAAACTTCTCATACTAGGATCAAACCTTTTACACTAAAGCAAGGTCAATCACATAAAACTACTTAAACCAGATAATTATTATAAGTACTTAACATCACAGAGTACGGTCTAGACCTGCTCTTTTATGAAAAGTGCTGTGAGATAACTGTTGTTTTGATTTGGCGCTATATAAATAAAATTGAATTGAACTGAATTGAATAAATGCCCATTCAATTGCAAACAAGTCTCTTTTGCTCAGTGATTTATTTACTTCCAAAAACATGGACTTCATGTTGCTCACAGAGACTTGGCTACAGGATATGGATTAGTATAACTTGAATGAGCTCTGTCCTGTGGACTGTAATTCAGCACGCCAAGACTCACAAGTTTTTGCTGTGGTTTTTAAAAAACGTTTTATCTGCCAGTCAGGGAGTGCTGGCACGTACTCTTCTTTTGAACTACAGATGACTAAGGTTGTATTTTAGTCTACCGGCCACCTAGGCCAGCGGCCTCTTTTCTTACTGATTTCTCTGACTTCTTATCATCCATTATTAAACTGGACAGAGTGATCATTGTTGGCAATTTTAATATCCATGTGGATGATGATACTTGCAAAAATGCTTCTGAATTTGTAAATATTACTGAATCTTTTAACTTCACTCAGCATGTCTCTGGTCCTATGCACAGCAAGGGACATACGCTCCATCTTGTTCTTTATCATGGTTTAAACATTAATAATGTCTGCATCGAAGATGTATTTGTTAGTGATCGCATTTGACTCGAGCTCGGTTCTTATTTCGAATGACGCGGACACTTGTGCACAGGCGTTTTATGATCTTCCTGTTGAAGTGGTGCCTCTTAAAACCAGAGAAATTCCCTCTGTAAATACATCCCCGTGGATGAATGACACCATTCGCAGCTTGAGGCATGTCTGTCGGAGAACTGAGCGTTTATGGAAAGCGACTCAGCTACAAGTGAGCATCTTAAAGAGCTCTTAAACGAAATGATCAAGGATGCTAGAGCCTCTTATTTTACTAATCTAATATCTGCCTGTAAAAAAACCCCTAAAGCTCTGTTTGAGACCATTAACAACATTGTTTCTCCTGCTGCATGTATTGTCCCTACTGTTTTCAAATGTTGACTGCAACCACTTTTTGTCTCACTTTGTGGACAAGGTTAGAGGTATCAGGGCAGGCATTGTTCCATCAGTAAACCCCCATATAGTTAAACATCACAGACTTTCAATACTGGACTCCTTCTGCCCCGTTACCCTGAATGACGTCATTAAGTTAGTGGGAATGATGAAAATCCATACATCTACTTGGCCCATGTTTCAATTTTAAATTTATCTCTTCAGCTGGGCCAGGTCCCCAGCTGTTTTAAATCTTGAAAAAGAACAATCTTGATGCAGCTTCATTTTGAAACTATAGGCCTATTTCTAAATAGCCTTTTCTTTCTAAAATTCTAGAAAAGGTTGTTGCAAACGAGCTAAATAATGTTTTGGATTCACATAATATCTTAGATAAATTTCAGTCTGGTTTTCGTAAAAACTATTCAAACTGAGACTGCCCTCCTTAGGGTCTCAAATGATATTTTGATGGGGTAAATGTTCTGTGCTGGTCCTATTAGATCTCAGTGCAGCGTTTTATACTGTGGATCACTGCACTCTGATTGATAGACTGAAAACAACTGTGGGCATTACTGGATCAGCTCTGGACTGGTTTTCCTCCTATCTCTCCGACAGGAGTTTCTCTGTGTCCATAGGAACATATATGTCAGACTTTGCTCCTTTGTCCTGTGGTGGGCCCTAAGGTTCTGTGCTCAGCCCCCTGCTGTTCAGTCTATTTATGCTTCCTCTCGGAAAGATGATTGGTAGTTTTGAAGAAATATCTTACGATTTCTATGCTGATGACATCCTGTTATATTTATCTTTTAGGCCTGATAGGCAAGACAAACTGTCCTTGTTGCACAATTGCTTAGCCTACATTAACAAATGGATGGCAGACAACGTTTTGAAACTAAATTCAGACAAAACTGAGGTGCTGATTTTTGCCCCAGACAACATTACTCCTAAGTTTAGGCAGGCCATTGGGACTCTATCATCCTCTGACGGTAATGTTGTGGGGTTATGTCTGGGTGACAAATCTGTGTTTTAACAGTCAGGTAAAACCTGTGGTTCGTACCTGTTTTTCCATCTCAGGAACATTGCTAAGATTAGATCTTTGGTTTCTAAAGAAGAGATGGAGATGCTTGTTCGTGCTTTTATTTCTTCTCGTCTGGATTATTGCAATGTACTGTACACTTGTTTAAACAAATCCCCCATGGACAAACTGCAGGTTGTACAGAATGCAGCTGCAAGACTTTTGTCAAAGACCAGAAGGAGATGTCACATTACTCCTGTGCTTAAGGCTCTTCATTTGCTTCCAATTGGTTTTAGAGTGCATTTTAAAATTTTAACCATTACTTACAGAGCCTTGCATGGTCAAGCTCCCTCTTACATCCATGATCTGTTGCATGCACACATTTCTGATCACTCTCTGAGGTCTTCAGGCCAAGACCTTTTAACTGTTCCCAGAACTCGTTTTAAAACAAGAGATGATCGAGCTTTCTGTGTGGTGGCTCCAAGGCTCTGGAACACTCTCCCGTTAGCCTTGAGAGCCTTGGATTGAAAACTTTTAAGACACATCTTTTTAGACAAGCATTTAACTAGCCATATGGTTTTGTATTTTATGTGCTGTTGTTTTTCTTTGTTATATTTTATTTTATTTTTTACTTTGAAGCACTTTGTGACCCCTCTTGTCTGTGAAAAGTGCTATATAAATAAAGTTTACTTACTTACTTACTTACTTACTACACTGCTCAAACAAATAAAGGGAACACTTAAACAACACAATGTAACTCCAAGTCAATCACACTCCTGTGAAATCAAACTGTCCACTTAGGAAGCAACACTGATTGACAATCAATTTCACATGCTGTTGTGCAACTGGAAAAGACAACAGGTGGAAATTATATGCAAATAGCAAGACACCCCCAATAAAGGAGTGGTTCTGCAGGTGGTGGCCACAGACCACTTCTCAGTTCCTGTGCTTCCTGGCTGATGTTTTGGCGGTGCTTTCACTCTAGTGGTAGCATGAGACGGAGTCTACAACCCACACAAGTGGCTCAGGTAGTGCAGCTCATCCAGGATGGCACATCAACGCGAGCTGTGGCAAGAAGGTTTGCTGTGTCTGTCAGCATAGCGTCCAGAGCACGGAGGCGCCACCAGGAGACAGGCCAGTACATCAGCAGACGTGGAGGAGGCAGTAAGAGGGTGACAACCCAGCAGCAGGACCGCTACCTCCGCCTTTGTGCAAGGAGGAGCAGGAGGAGCACTGCCAGAGCCCTGCAAAATGACCTCCAGCAGGCCACAAATGTGCATGTGTCTGCTCAAACGGTCAGAAACAGACTCCATGAGGGTGGTACGAGGGCCCGACGTCCACAGGAGGGGGCTGCGCTTACAGCCCAACACCGTGCAGGACGTTTGGCATTTGCCAGAGAACACCAAGATTCGCAAATTCGCCACAGGCGCCCTGTGCTCTTCACAGATGAAAGCAGGTTCACACTGAGCACATGTGACAGACGTGACAGAGTCTGGAGACACCGTGGAGAACGTTCTGCTGCCTGCAACATCCTCCAGCATGACCGGTTTGGCGGTGGGTCAGTAATGGTGTGGGGTTGCATTTCCTTGGGGGGCCGCACAGCCCTCCATGTGGGACCCGATGACCAGGATTTCTGTTTTGTCTGAGTTCAGCTGGAGGAAATTATTTGACATCCATTTTTTAACTTCACAAAGGCAGTTGTTAAGTGAACTCAGCATTCCAGGGTCTGTGGATCTGACGGGCAAGTATATTTGTGTGTCATCAGCATAAATATGAAAAGAAATGCCATGTTTATGGATAATATGTCCAAGGGGAAGCAGATACAAGGAAAACAAAATGGGTCCTAAGACCGACCCCTGAGGCACACCATATTTAACTGGACAGAATGAAGAGACATAGTTGTTTACAGACACGCAAAACTGCCTATTTGACAGGTAGGATGAAAACCATTCTAGAGCAGTACCAGAGATCCCCACCCAGTGCCTCAGTCTGTCTAACATGATGTTGTGATCAATGGTGTCAAAAGCAGCGCTAAGGTCCAGGAGTACCAGGACTGAGCACATGCCTTCATCAGCAGACATTAAAAGGTCATTGGTGACTTTAAGCAGGGCAGTCTCAGTGCTGTGGTACTTCCTAAAACCAGACTGAAACTTTTCAAATATTTTGTTATTTTCCAGCACAGTGAGCAGCTGTTTGGAAACAATTCTTTCTAGAATCTTTGCAATAAAAGGCAGTTTTGAAATTGGTCTAAAATTTTGTGGGAGGGAGGGATCTAAACCAGGTTTCTTTAAAAGTGGGTTCACGCAAGCCGTTTTAAAATAATCAGGGACACAACCAGTAGATAGGGAGCTGTTGAAAACAGAGATCAAATGGGGCCCAACAGAATCTATTACTTTTAGTAAAAATTTTGTAGGTATTATATCAAGTGGGCCGGAGGACACTCTCATTTGTGATATTGTTTTTAAAAGCTCAGACAAGTCGATGGGATAAAACTGGTTAAAACTCTGTTGTTGCTGGTGAGGAACCTCTGAGTAAGAGGCCACGGGGGTAATAGAGGCTCTGATTGACACCACCTTATTGGTAAAATAAGATAAAAACAATTCACAGTCATTATTACTTCCAGCTGAGGCACAAGGAGGGGTTGGGTTTACCAGCTGATCCACAGTCTTAAACAGAAACCTGGGATTGTGTTTATGTGTAGTAATGAGTTCAGAAAAATAGTGTGTTCTCGCATCCTTAACCATTTTATTGTAGTTAATTAATAAATCCTTCAGACTGAGGTAATGGACTTGGAGATTGGATTTTTTCCATCTGCGCTCTGCTTTCCTGCATTCCCTTTTTAGGCTGCGAATGCTGTCATTTATCCAGGGTTGTTTACTAGCTTTAACGTAGGCCTAACCTTTAGAGGAGCAGTAATATTTAGTGACGACAAGCAGATATGATTGAAGTGATCGACCAGATTGTTGGTGTTGGAATCAGACAGGTGTTGGCTTTGGCTCTGAAAGAATGCGCAAAACTTTGAAACACTTTGTTCATTAAAGATGCGAGAACACACGGAGCTTGGTGAGGCGGCATGAGTAACAGGCGAATCGCAGCTAAAAACAATACATCTGTGGTCAGATATGGTCATGTCCACTAATTCCACAGAGGAGATGCTGACACCCAGGGTAAAAACCAAGTCCAGTGTATGACCATGGTTATGTGTTTGCCCTTTGACATGTTGTTTGAAGTTAAAAGAAGTGGCCATATTTAAAAAGTCAGTTGCATTAACATTGTTGGGGTCATCAACATGAATATTAAAATTGCCACAAAGAACAATTCTGTCATAATTTAAAACCAGAGTAGATAAAAATTCAGGAAGTTCTGATAAAAATCCTCCAGGCGGTTTTGGGGGGCGATAAATTATAACAAATATGAGGTTGCAGCCCTCCAACTTTAAGAGTGAGAACTTCAAAGGAGTTAAATTCATCACAGCGTACTTGATGACATTTAAAATTTTTCCTATACACGCTCACTAGCCCACCACCACGACCACTGACCCTCAGTTGACTAAAGCAATCATATTGAGGCGGACACAGTTCAGCTAGCTGGCTATAGTCATTCATCTGCAACCAGGATTCAGTTAAAAACATAAAATCTAGATTTGCAGACAAGATAAAATCATTTAAGATAAAAGTCTTACTTGAAAGTGATCTCACATTGAAGAGAGCCATTTTAAATGAGTTTGTTCTGGATGCTGGAGTTGGTGCAGTTGTCCTAATCCTTAAGAGATTACTAATATTTCTGTGTGGGATGTGCACATTTCGGTTTACTGGTCTATGCGTGATGATGACAGGAATAGAAGTCTGTGGAACAGCGCTGGGAGCAGACGGCTTTACATGCCAGCAGGTGGAGACAGTTGTTTGTGGCAGTGAGGCAGAGATCTGTTCAGTGAGTGGTGGTGTGTCCAGGTGTGCTGCATGAATTTTAAAGCCAAAGTTTATGATGAATGGCTCAGCAGCTGCCGGTGTTTGTTGTCCTCTTCACATGTGGCCGCGCGCAGCAGATGCTACGTGTTACGTGTGCAGATTATAGGTAACGGAGAGAGGGGAATAACGGCAAGCTCATCAAAAGTTTCCCGCGCCTCAAGTCCGAGTCGAGTCTGAAGTCACTGTGTGTACGATTTAAGTCGCACTCGAGTCACAGTCTCTAACTCGAGTTCCCATCTCTGATCCTGTCTCACCCCACACATCCCGGACAGCGCACTTTATCTGCCGGGATTTAATCTTTTCCGGGCAAGGTTGGTGCACAGATGTCTCACTTGAAGAAATCATACAGCCCTCATTTAGAGACATTTTTCATAAACCGTTTTATTTATGCCTGTGTTAGTGAGGCGTTAATACACCTGGCCCACCAGATAACTAACGTGGAGAAAAAACATCCAGACTCCCTGCTCGTTGTTCTCGGGGACTTTGATAGAAAAAACCTCAGCCATGAACTTCCAAAGTACAGACAGCATATTAAGTGTCCCATCAGGGACACTAATAAACTGGACCACTGCTACACTACATTAAAGGACGCCTATCGCTCTGTTCCCCGTGCAGCCTTAGGACACTCTGATCACTGTCTGGTTCATCTTATCCCGACACACAGGCAGCAGCTGAAATCTGCTAAACCTGTTGTAAAGACTGTGAATAGATGGACCAACAAGTCAAAGCTGGAGTTACAGGCCTGCTTTGACTGGAGTGTTTTTGAGGCTGCAGCCACTGACCTGGACGAACTAACTGACACTGTGACATCTTAGATCAGTTTTTGTGAGGACGTGTGTGCCGACCAAAACCTTCTGCACATACAACAACCAAAAACCCTGGTTCACAGCGAAACTCAGGCAGCTTCGTCAGACCAAAGAGGAGGCCTTCAGAAGTGGGGACAGAGTCTTGTACAACCAGGCCAGGAACACAATGACTAAAGAGGTCAAAGCAGCAAAGAGGTGCTACGCTGAAAAGCTAAATAACAACTTCACAGCCAACGATCCTGCGTCAGTGTGGAGAGGCCTGCAGACACTCACCAAACTACAGGAGACCATCTCCCAACACTGCTGGCACTCAACGACTGGCAGACGAGCTGAATGGTTTCTACTGTAGGTTTGCCACGGTCTTCTTTGCGGACCAGCTGGCCCCCATCTTCACTCAGATCACTGGAGCTGTGTGAAGTTCCCTCCTGCTTCAAACGTTCCACAATCATCCCGGTCCCCAAAAAACCCTCCATCTCTGGATAAAATGACTACAGGCCCGTCGTCCTTACATCTGTAGTCATGAAGTCCTCTGAAAGACTGGTGTTGGCCCACCTGAAGGACATTACAGGCCCACTGTTGGACCCCCTGCAGTTTGCCTACAGGTCTAGCAGGTCAGTGGTCACATCCTGCAACACCTCGACTCTCCAGGGACGTATGCAAGGATCCTGTTCGTGGACTTCAGCTCGGCGTTCAACACCATCATCCCGGACATCCTCAGCACCAAACTCACCCAATTCACTGTGCCAGCCTCCACCTGTCAGTGGATCACAGACTTCCTGACTGACAGGAGTCAGCAGGTGAGGCTGGGGAACATCACATCCAGCACCCAGACTATCAGCACTGGCGCCCCCAGGGGTGTGTGCTCTTCTCTCTCTACACCACATGTGTCAAACTCAAGGCCCGTGGGCCGAATCATGCGGCCCGACACATCATTTTATGTGGCCTACGACAGTTTTAAAGATTGATGATTGTCCTAAAACAAAAGTCTATGCTGCCATAAACTACATCTCCCACAATGCATGTCGATTTTGTGACCTGAGAATTGACGGCGTCCCGCCACTAGATTACGATGTTTCCACACCCACTATGGTAGTTTTCCAACAAGTGGAGATGAGAAATGTATACAAACAATCCCTAAATGCCCAAGACAAGAAAATTGATGCAGAAGGAAGGCAATTTTAAGGCAAAAACATGTTTGTGCTTCAAGGAGAAAAACCGGTAGGCTAGGCAAATGGCTTTTGTGTTATGAGGCAGTATCAGTGATGAAGGATCAACGTTAGTTAAGGCTCGTGCAGACTACACAACTTTCAGCGTCGGCCCATGGCCGTGCCATTCACACATCACAACTTGCCGTCTTGTGACTGGAGTGTTGAAGTCGTTGTGGCGTTCACATTACGTGACTGATCGGTGACAGGGGGTCACACACTACATGAACTGACAGTGGCTGTGTCACCCGAAGCTGGTCCAAACCACGTTTAGTCAAGAAAAAACACGTGAAATGTCAAAAGAATCTGGGTGAAAGGATGGATCAGCACACGCAGGTAGCAGGGATGGTCTGAGCTACAGAGAGAGCCGCAGGGGAGTAAAATGTGTTTTGCGGTGAAAAGTAGTAGACTGTGAAAAAGTGAAAAGTTACTGTAAAAGCTTATGTTTGATGATATTTGTTTTTGTTATTTACTTGAAATGTTTGATCTTTTCTATTGTTATGACCCCCTGTTGGTCTGGGGGAGTGGGGGCCATAAACATATAAGCAAAAACTGGTATAGTTCTTAAAAAGGTAACTTTTATTTGGTAACCGGAGATGCAGGCAGGTAACACCAAACAAAAGGAGGGTGGATGATGGTGCTGTGAAAATAACAAACCAAGTTAAAATAAAGAGGTCCTCAAAAGGAGGACTGTACCTAACTATATATTTAATATATATATTTAGTTAATTCTTACTACAAAAACACAAAGAGCACAACACCAACTACACCTGATGAAAACTAACACAAGATTACTACATGTGGCGGTCAGTGTGGACTCTGGCCCTAATTCCACCCTTTTTTTAACCACAAGCTGGTGAATGCTGTTGGGTTTTAAAAAGTTACAACAAACTTAATGTGTTCCAGTGTTTCAGTGTTTTTCTTCAAATGTAAAACTGCAGGATTTTAGGCCAGGCAATTGCATTAGAATGTTGATTAAACCATTGTTTGTATCCTCTTTGTAATGTGAAGAAAACTGACACCTTGTTTAGTGCAAGAAGGACTGTTTTGTTTTGACTGTTTCATTGACACTTAAGATAGGGTGTCAACCATTTTGGAGACACGCCCAGTTGTTCTCTATGATTAGTTTAGAGCAAAAGACTGTTTATTCCTTTTGTTCGACCAAAAGGTTGAACAGTAAGGTACACCCTTCCCAATTGGGTGACGAAGAAGTTAACCAAACGACCAATGGCTATGGACCTAAGCCATTTGGAGGAAAATGGACCCGCCCACATACCTGGAGGATATCAACAATTTATTTTGTGAGAATCAGGACTGTAAGCTGTGGATCTGAACGGAGGACCAACTTTCCAGTCCACTGCAGTGTTTGTGTTATTTGTTTGTTCTGTAATCTCTTTATTCACTAATTTTTGTAATTAAATCTTTTTGTTAATTTTCATTGGACTGAGCCTTTCTCAAAATCTGAAAAAATGCAACAATGCACACAAACCAAAAATACTCAAAGATACTGTGATTACTGGCTACTAAACATTACCACCAATAGACTATGGCAGACTTAAGGGAATTTCTCCACTAAACACAATGCAGAGCTAACTAACAAGGTACACAGTCAATACAAGCGGCACACAAGCCAATTGGTTGTGACAAGCTGCCTCAAGCAACTGGTGGGCTCTCCTTATGAGCAGGAGGTAATCCTGATGTGGTGACCCGCCATTGGTTGAGCGGGAACAGAGGGAACCAATGGGTGGGACTGAAGTCAGCACCCCAGAAACCAGGAAGTAGGCGTGTCTTCTTTCCACAGGGACACACAGCCTACTTGGTAGAGGTGAGACAGAAAAGGGGGAAACACAAAGGTGACAGCGACAGCCGTGACATTAGATTGATGGAGTAATGAGGGTTTTTAAATCTGATAAATTTATTTATTTATGTTATAATAACATAGAGAAATGTTCTTTCTATCTCACCCCGGACACAAGCTGTTCCAGCTCCTCCCCTCTGGTAGGCGCTACAGAGCACTGGATGCTAATCAGCCACCTGTTTACTGGTTTCCACTTATTATTTATTTATTCACCATTCTCTATTTCTGAGCTGTTCATACTGTTATATTGTCATATTGTAGATACTGTTTACCAAATCCACCTACCTCAAGTAAATAACACCTGCACATAATACTTATTTATTCCACGAATCCTTTTTGAATTTGTTAATCTGTCTATATTGTTCTGTTTTGTTTATAGTGTGTATATTTGTGTTCTCGATTCTGTAGCCTGTGTTTGTTTTTATTAGTTTTATTATAGTATTTTGTATGAGTAAGCATATTGTGAGCAATGTACAATCCAGAGTCAAATTCCTCGTATGTGCAAACATACCTGGCAATAAAACTGATTCTGATTTCTTGTTCCAAGCTATTTTTTAGAACATATTTAACCAATTATGCTTACCAAAAATGATGGGGATGTGTCCCCAGTGACCCTAGTGTAAATGACACCTATGGTAACAGATTTGTAACATTTCATATATGTGACTGTTACACAATGCTCACTAGTTTTTTAAGAGCACACGTTTATAACAAATTAGCACGTGCACTTTAAACAATGGCTGTCCATCTGAGTATGTTGAAGAATCTGTGAGCTCTCTGTCTGTTTGTCTGCTGTTGCTGTCCGTCTCTACTGCAGAGTTAATTAAAACCTGAACATTTGTGTGTCACTGTTTTCTTCCTTCCTTTACCACCCTCCTCCCTGAAGAGCAGCTGAGCTTTACAGTTGGGTTCCTGTTGAGGAACTCACTGTGGAGGTCGATCATGGAGTCAGTCAGAATCACTCGCTGGTGCTTTAGCTTCTTCCTTGTGATGGTGGCATTTTTATCTGCTGTTATGTGAGAAGAGTACACGAAGAACTCCTGAACAGTCTGGCTGATCCCCTGGAGAAATGTTGCCTTTTTTCTGCTCTTTGTTTCTTCTCACTGACTAACTTGACTAAGTCAAACCAAACTGGCAGATCTTATGAAGAAGGTGATATTTTTTCAGAATCTTGCCTGATAATGTCAGTTTGTGACCAAAGGAGTTCGATTGTTCATGTTAAATTCTCGGCAGAGAACACTGTGGAAGAGAAGAGCTCTCATCTTCTGTCTGTGGAGAGTCTTTTTGCATTTCATCTCTCTTTTGTTTGGGATCGGATTAGTCAATTATTTGAGCCTTCTTTTCTCACCATTTTTCTCAGTCGGTTTTGCTGTTTCATTATCTTCTTTATTTTCCATTGAATGCCTTTTTCTAGTTTTTCTTCTCTGCCTCTCATTTGCATGATCACGTCTGCTTGAAGATGGCTCTTCAGTACTCTGGTCTGGTGGACTTTCTTGGGGGGCATCTACTTGCTGCACTGCATTCTGCACTGGCCTGCTCTTTCTAGACCTTTTCTGAGCACCCTTCCAAAACCTTCTCTGATGCCTCTGCTCCCTTGTTCCCAAATCTCCTGTCTGTCTCACTTTTTTGTCTTCAACCCTCTTCTTCCACCTTTGTCTTTCCTTCTGTAGAATCTCACTTCTGCTGTCTGGGTCACTGTTTGCTTTCTCTCTTCTCTTTGTTTGATACTCCCTGTTTCTCTTACTCTGCTCTTCTGTCCTGCCACAAAACAGATAAAGGTTTTACATGTGAGTTTGTCTTTTTTGGGAGATGGACATGGAATGTTACTGTTGTATTTTTTTCATGAATGACTTGCTCACACAACATTTCTTATACATATAAATAGTTTTTGGGAGAACTTACCAACCCCATCAGCATAAACGTCAACTCCGTCAGACATAAAACCTTTTCCATCTTAACCATGTCTTGTACACTGGAGCCATCTTGTTTTTTCCACAGCTTCCTATATAACCTAAACTAAAATGCCAAAATTTATTCCACAATTCTGAACTAGGACTATCATAATGATAAGACGGTGTTGACATGTTAAAGCTACCTAGATTGTTTAAAATATCATAAAATGGAAAACTTAGCAGACCAAGTGCCCTACAGCTGCATCCAACTAGAGCAGGAAGTGGAAAAGGGGTCCTCAGGGTTATAGCTGACCATGACATTTTCCTGATTTTTTGTAGAACGACAAAAAATCTGACGAGTTGACGAAAAGTGAGGACGCAACAGTTCTTTATGGAAAACATCCATATTTTGTGTGATATCTTATATAACCATTCGTTTCATTTGATATTCATGTTTATGCATTTGTAGCATTTTTAACCACTTTTTAGGCAGTTTGACATTGTTACCTCTTGCTGAGGACAGGTTAACTTACAGAGTCTGCTTTTTAACAAATTGCAATGAAATTATTAATTTTATGACTGTACACAGGTCCTTTAAATTTAACTTTTGAAGTATTTTTATTATTATTAATTTCTTGATTTGTAACGCAAATTAAGTACAAACTAGAAGTACTTGTACTTTACTTGAGTATTTTCTGCTCATACCAGTTTTTACTTCTCCATCTCAGATATTTTTACTTCACTCATTTATCTGACAGCTTCAGTCAGATTTTTACACACAAACACAAAAACTGATATACTATAAAATCTGATGTTTAGTTATAAATTAAACTTACAGCTGGTACATTAGTGGACTGTGAAGGAGTCACTTTAGGCTCTGGGTAACCATGACAACATTTTTCACTATTTTCATTTTCCAATCGATTAAGGACAAAAGAATTAGCTGATTGATCCAGAATGTAAATAATCATCAGCTGCAGTCTGAGACTAAACAGTAGAGTATTTTTACTTACAGGACAGGAATGGCTCACAAATTCATTCATGTCTACTACTGAATCCTAAAAAAACTGTTTGTGTGATGTTTGCTAAGTGGACACACTCAAATGCATTCCTGAAAGAAGAACTAGAGATTTTAAACAAATTCAAATACCTTGGCATTTTACTGGATCCCACACTGTCCTTTCAAAAACTGTTAAATTTAATCTTTCCAACTTCAGACACATTAGACCATCACTCTCATGCAATGCAGCCAGAATGTTTCTTCATTCAATGATCCTTTCTCATATTGAATACTGTTTCACAGACTGGTCACTTACAAATGCCACAACTCTCAAACCAATAGAGCCTTAAAAATCTTCAATAGAAAACCGTTTTCTTTTCATCACTGCTTAATCCTGCAGAAACATAACCTGCTAAGCTTTGAAACTTTTTCGAAGTTCAAATATGCCTGTGCTATATAGTTCCTACGTGGACTGGCCCCACCCCCACTAAGTGAGTACATTAAATTGAAAACAACTGGAGGTGGCAGAACTGTGACCAGGGCCTCCACGAGAGGTGATTGTTTGGTGCCTTACAGACGTACAACATTTGGACAATTTGTAGTGTCAGTTAAGGGGTCAGAGATCTGGAACAAGTTACCGGCTGCCGCGAGGGAATGTCCAACCTACCCCAGCTTTAAAAACAACTCAAACAGTGGCTCAAGACACATCAAATTTGTGACCACTAACGGACTTTGTTATATGTGTATGGGTTTGTTTACTGTTGTACTGTAAGTGTGAGTTTACCATACCAGACCCAGCTCTTTAACAAAATTTATTGAACATTATTTCATAGAATGGCACTTTACTGCATAAACAGCACCTTAAATTACATAACCCTGCCTGCTAACTGTGGTGTTGTTGAACATTGTGGCATCTCTTAAACTGTGTTGTGTTGTATCCAATTTCAATGTTTCGCTGTTTTACCTTGTACTGTGATGACCTGACAGATGTAAAATAGCCTTTGGGCTAACTCTGGCATATTTACATTGCTGAAAAGCTAAGATGTCCATTAATATGCACTGTCCCTTAAAAAAACCCCAAAAACTTTAATTACATTTTCCTGAGTATTTCTACAGTGAGGTATTAGTACTTACCCTGAATGCTCCCTCCTCCTCCTCTGATAAGAACAGCAGATACTGAGAGATTCATCATCCTGCATGTTTCAGTGCAGTCCTTTCAATGAATGCTGCTTCTGCTGAGTCTAATAAAATACTGATGACTCTAAACTCTCAGAAAATATTGACTTTGATTCATTGATCACCTCTGATGAACTCTACAAACATATTCTATGGTTTATAAATTGTAGAGATCATTCCAATGTCTCTGTGTTTGTTTCCACACTGTGTTCAATCCAGATCCAGATCATTCTGCAGAAGAGTCTCCATCATCCAGTCCTGCTGATCCTCCTCCTCCTCTCTGTTATTTTAAGAAGCTGGATCACATTTCAGGATGTCGGAGGACCAGTCTATTATATTAAAACCTTTATTGATCTATCAGTAACGTATGGGCGGGGCTCAGGTGAGAAAAAAACCCTGAATGTCCGTGATAATAATAATATTAATGTTCAACACCTGCCGTGTGAGATGAAGCCCCCGGTGTGGAATGACTGGAGTTACCTGTACCTGTGCAGCTCTCCGGTAGCTTCACACCTGCTCTACGTCACATCTGAGCACCTTCCGGCCACTAAATGACGTTAGCTGCAGCTCAGGTAACCTCCGTGCTAAGTTAGCTAACAACAGCTAGCCAGGTGAAGCTCCAGCTGTTTGTATGCTGGTTACAGGTGAACAGTCTGCAGGTAAACTTCACAGCGCAGTATCATAGTCTACTGTGAGCCAGGTGACTCATTTATGACACCGCACACACCGGAGTGACTCTCTAAAGTAGATGTGTCTGTCACACACCTGCAGCAGTGACACCTTACAGACACGTCCACTCGGTATCTACGGCTGAGTCTGTTGTTTACTGTAGCGGCCAGACCAACATCCCGCCCAACAAACAGGGGACGGCCCCTCTTGGTCCCCTTAGGGACCGGGACGTTAGACTCCAACATGCTGTGGTTTGGTGCCGGTGAGACAGAAATCACGATGCTGAAGTTTCGTTTCTGAATTGGCTGTTAAGGGAAACTCAGGTCCAGATCACAAAACATGTAGCATGTCGGGGAGAGCGGGGTGTGTCTGACTTTACTGGGCAGCGTTGTAATGATATTTTGTATTCATCACATCTTCATATCTTATCTCTTTACGGAGCGGTAGATTGTTGAATAGAGAGTGCACTTTGCCCCATCAGCAGGTAAGTTGTCACACTGGATTATCAAACAATTAGAACACTTAATTGTGAATATTAATATATCAAAGACATGCATGCTAAAATTCATAATTCCGCCAAAGTAATTGTTCTTTTTCTACCACAGGAACCACAGGGGGATCATATGCGAGACACTTATAGAGCTAGGTTCCTAGCCGCTCCGGCCGCCCCCTTCATCCCTTCCTTCTTGACCCCTCCATCCTTTCATCCCCGAACCTTCTCTCTAACCAAGTAAACTACATGTTATACCTTAATTGGTGTGGTCTTAGTTAGTGAAAAAACAATTACAACCCTTAATTGTGTAATATTATTATTATCAGTGTAATACTGATATCAATTTTAAATTCAAGCCAGAACTAAAAATAACAATCAAGCCCAGAGAATTTGGAAAAGAAATAATTCAATTCAAAACAGAAATGTTGGCAGAGCACACATTAAGTGGCACAACCTCAAACGTTCTCTGGAGTGCAAACAGATCGATGGTGACTGAATGTAATGCTGCAGATAACTTAAACGTGTGACTTCTTAACTACACAAATGTGTCCACCATTGTGTCACAAATGTGTCCACCATTGTGTCCCTGAGCAAGACACTTAACCCCTCGTTGCTCCAGAGGTGTGCTCTGACATGTATAGCAATTGTAAGTTGCTTTGGATAAAAGCGTCAGCTAAATGAATAAATGTAAATGTTTGTTCACAGTTCTGGCCATTTGTTGTTGATTTGTTCCTCAGCTTCACCTGCCTGACTGCCTTTAACATTATGTCAGGAGGTGTTCTGCCATTCTCTGTCTTCTGTCTGTCCTTCCTTCAAAAACACATTCGTCCTTGCAATTACAAATAAATTACAGATTTATTTGTCTACTACCCTTGTTGCCTAACTAAGATAATAACTATGATGTAGTGTGTGTGAGTATGAAGTAGCACACAAACTATTTCATTCAGGCATATGGTTGCTGCTGTAAACTACAGTGTATAATATTATATTGACAGTATCATTTAATACTGGTGTCAGAGGTTAATACACAAGTTCACATTGTGTTTTTGAGCATGTTCTATGTCAGAGTATATACAGGAATCCTTAAGTAAAATTCAATACTTTTTAAGACCTCTTAAGACCTTTTCAACACATTTTAAGACTGCCACGCCACTTTGAGCTGTAACCAGTTAAGTCAGCAACACACCTTTAAAAGAGGACTTGTGGAGTTTTTAAAAGGAATTTAAATATATATTAGTGCTGGGCAACGATTGAAATTGCATTGTTACGCGTAAAATTGAATAATGAATTCTAAAGTAGTGTACTGCACAATTTTAATTCAAATGTCCTGCTATATACACAAAAGTGCAATAACATGTGGTTTGCAAACATTTTAAACAAATAAGGAGCTTTTCCCAGCAGTCCACTATTATATATAAATATTAGTAATAGTCAACATTGCAAGTAATGATCAATATGAAGTAGAGAGAAAATAAATCCAGAGAAGCAGGAGTAATTATCTAATGTACAGAATGAACTGCCGTTTTTAGGAGTAACAAATTTCTTTCAACTGAAATGTTTTTTGACAGCAGGGCATTTCTAAGTCTCAGATTAAATAAAGAGAAACAAATAATGTGGAATTTTTTATAATAAATAAATAATACATAGCAGAACAAACACAGTTTTGGGTAAAAATGTAAGAACAAAATTAAAATGTGCGAAAGTAAAAAGTGCTAAAGATGTGTTGAGCTGTTCCCCTTCTGTTAAATGTCTATGAAGATTCTCAGTCATCCAGGTCATAGTTATAGTTGAGGGAAACTCAGCTATTTAACCCAGGAACCCCAGGAAACTCAACAAACGTAACCTATTGGCCTCAGGTGAAGATACCAACGATAGTCGTTAAGTCTTGGCCACAGGTAGTCTTAATGACTGTAACGACTGTCGTCACAGCAACAAGGAACACTAACGAACCAGGGGTATCGATGACCCGGGCCAACGACCCCACTGAGGTTAAATAGCTGAGTTTCCCTGCCAGTCAGAACTGAAGAAGTCCTTTGGATGAGGGACGAAATGTCTTCCAGTATCTTCAACCAAGTCCAGTTGCCCTTCATTTTAACCTTCTGTTAAACATCCAAACAACAGTCCAAATAAAGATTTAGGACATAAGATATCTCCTCCTGTTTCCTCCCCTTTCTCTCTCTCCCTCTTTCTCTGCCTACATGAAGCTGACTGTGGAAATGTTGTCATCATTCATACTGATGGACTGCTGATATCATTGCTGTCCATTCTGCAGCAACACACAGAGGCCAAAAGCTTGTCTATGAACCCTTTCCTCATGAACACATACAGGAACAAGTCTGCAAGAGGACTCAACCTCAGGAAGATGAGAGACAGGAGGTTGAGGGTCGGGTCATAGTTTTCTACCAGCAACCAAATGATGATAGGCAGGAACAGCAGCGTGTAAATAAGCAGCACCCGAACCAAAATTCCCACAATTCATCGTTTTTCATCAGAGGGGACCGAGATGGAAGCAGACAGGGCTTTGAGGGTCCCAACCAGGAAGAATATTAACAGAGGAAAGGGAAGGAGGAGGAGGAGGATGGGGAAGAGTGTGTCTGTGACCAAATCATGACTACAGAAAGATAAAAGGACACCACAGACAGCAGAAAGGACCCAGACCAGGACACAGACCACTACAGAGGTCTTGATGGTTCGTCTGCAGCGGTACCACAGTGGGTGGGCGATGACCAAATACCTGTAATACAAGATGGACACAAAGTCTTTGAGGAGCTTCAGAGTTATAAACTAATATAATGTTCAGACACAGAAGGAGCTCCACACATACTGGATAGACAGATAGATACCTTTCCAGGGAGATGCAGACCATGAAGTAAACACTGGCAATCAGAGCAGAGAGGTAAATACGATGGATGAAATATCTCATCCGATCCACATTTGGTGCCACCCGAATGATCATGCAGCAGAACTGAAGGATGTCAGTAATGAGGAGGTTGATGAGGTAGATGGGAGCAACATGATCTCTTCTCACCTGCAGGAAAACATTGGTAAAAGTCAACAAGCAGTTGGAAACATGTTGTGAAGTCCACCTCCTCCCAAATCTGTCATCTTGCTCTGCCCAGCAGCTGCAGTCAGAGCCATTTCTGACTTTTTCATCCAACAGAAATCTCAGATATGACCCACTGGCCAATCAGTGCAGGAACAAGACTAAGGGCCAGATTTCCTGCAGCTTCTGCAGCAGTTTTTCAGCCACAGATATGAAGCATTCTGGCTCAAACACATGAGCTGGATTTATCAGACAGACGCACCAGACTGGAGTCGCAGTTTGAGCCTCATGTTTGTGTTTGCAAGGTGAGCCTCTCTCCTCCTTGAATTGCATTTCAGGGAGGATCGCACAAATAAGAACTGGAGGCAAAGAACTTGATAGAGTCATTAAGCTCAACAGTTTAAGAGAAGGCTGGAATGGAGCCACAAATGGAAACTGCATGTGTTTAGGGTCCAATCAGCTTCATGGACATTTGAATTCTGGAGTCAATTATTCCTGTCAGGTTATAGATCATTCCAAGCCTTTGTCCCAGCCCCCTGACACCTAGCCCCCAAACCAGATCCAGATCCTTTACAGACAGACAGACTGTAGGACAGACACACCACACAGACAGGAAATAAATAACTCTCAGTCAGAATGTACATACCATAGAATAAAGAGAATAGATGGCCACCAGGTTCAGAGGAAGGCCGAAAGTAACGATTATGTATGTGACCACATCTCTGATGAAATAAAGTTTATCACGATACTCCTCAAGCTTGTTGTTATTCTGGTAGTTGGAGGTGATGTTGCTGTAATTCTGGTAGTTGGAGGTGGTGTTGCTGTAATCGTAGCTTTGGTCCTGTGAGCTGCTGTTAATGTAGAGACCTTCCATTCTTCAGAGTGAAACCTGTTCAGTGACATCACTAAAGCTTCACACAATAGTTTACCCATCGTAACCCCACATACCCTGAAAACTCCAACCTGTTTTACTTTCTGCGTCACTCACCTGTTCCCTCTGCCAAGGACAAGAGACAAGAAGAATCAAAACAAGAAGAAGACATAACACAACATGCCAGAAACTTTGAAGGAGAGCCACCTCAGCCCCTGCCGGAAGAGAGCTCTGATCACGGGAGACATCTGAGCCAATCCACCACTCTCACTGAAAACCAACAGTGGGGATTCAACATCTCTACCCGCCCCAATCCCCATCCAGGTCACCCTTATCTCCAGACACCCTTTCTCCCCTCTCCCCCCTGTTGAACTTCACTGATCACATGGAAGACCTGGTTAGACCAAATTTACTCACTGCACCTTCCCTTGCCTCACTCCCATTTTCTCTACGCTAAACCCCCCTCACCGTCCACCTCCACCACTGGTTTTAAGTCCTCCAGATTTGACCCGTGTCACAAATACAGCACACAACCCGCCTTCCCGCTTCGCAATGGCGAAAAAGCATTTAGCTGACGCTTTTATCCAAAGCGACTTAGTGAAAAATGTATTGAGGCTTTCTCCTCGACATCCGCCCTCTCACGGGTCTCAGTCAATGACCTTGTAGATAATTTCAGTTCTAAAATTACAAATGTTATTGATGCCATTGCACCAGCCAAGGTGGTCTCTGGTAAGAGCAGATCTCCATGGAGAAATGCCACGCTGGTTAGAACTCAAAAAAGAGAGTGTCGAGAAGCTGAACGCAGGTGGCGGAAAACAAATCTCCAGGTTCATTATGACATCTATAAAGAGAGACTTTGCATTTATAATTTAGAACTGAGAAATGCAAGGCGGTCCTTCTTCTCTGACATCATCACCAAAAACATTAATAATGCACGTGCCCTGTTTGCTGCTGTGGACCGGCTAACCAACCCTCCTGTGTCTGTAGCCTCTGAACTTCTATCCACCAGGGCCTGCAATGAATCTGCTTCCTTCTTCACAGACAAAATTCAAACAATTAGACAAGCAATCAGAGCCTCCATGTCAGTAACATGATATGTCTTGTCCCTATGTCCACTTAAAAACAAGTCATATAGCATGAGACAATTTGATTCTATGAACCATAAAAACCTGGAGGACATAATACAACATCTGAAATCTTCCTCATGCTGCCTTGATATTCTGCCAACAGGTTTTTTTCAAAATTGTTTCTAAATGCATGGCCTCAGATTTACTACAAATTGTCAACATGTCTCTTCTCTCAGGTTTTTTCCCCACAGGCCCTGAAAACTGCAGTCATTAAGCCACTCTTAAAAAAGATTTTACAATATTGGTAAGCATGAGAGAAGTTCTCACCACTTAGTTAAATTATAATATCCCTGACATAAGTGGCATGTAACACAAAATAAATTAAACACAAACACAATTAAGGCAAATAAAACAGAAGCCTTTTAACTACATAGCCTAAATACTTAGAAGAAATTACTAATTACTTGAAATACGTAGAAGCACAAAAAGCAAGGACGAATGACCAAATCATCAAAATCTGAGCAAGACAATAAGGCATTATGTTGGTTCTGAAACAGGCTGTAGGTAGCTCCACCACTACACTTAATGTATGTAATTGAAGTAAGTTTAAATTCTATCAGAAGAGAGTGACCTTGAATTTGAATGACTATGAATGCCTGGTTGACATTCATTGTAAGCCTCACATATTAAATGATTAATTATCATTTCAATTATTTGTCCACAGGAGCCAGACATTCTAAAACTAATATACCTTAATCACCTAATTTAGTATTTAAATTCCATCTCTGTGACTTTCCCACTGCTTGTAAACCTTTTCAGTGACTTTAAGCATTGTTGATGATGTGTCAGACCAATCAGAGAGACCATCAGTCTTCCTTCTTTTGAGATAGATTTCAATCCAAATACACTATATGGACAAAGGTGCTACCCCTGTCCTAATAAATTTGGTAGGGGCTGTGTTTTCATGGGTTGTTAAGGGAAATCTTGCCTATGGATTTAGAATGGGATGTCATAAAAGTAATGCGTAGGTGTTGCTGTATTTTTGTCCATACTAGTGTAATAAATTAACTGCATATTATACACAATCGCTTTAAAAGTTATTCACCCCAAATTTTTGGGGGGTGTACTAAATCGCACATACGTATGGTTATTATGCCAATTCTTAGTAGATGTTTTCTGGTGTAAAACACCTTATTTAGCTACTTTTTGTGAGTAGCTTGTAACATAGGGTACAATTTTCAACAAAAGTGGAGTATTGTACATCCGCTCCTTACAGTTTCAAAATATCTCCCACAAGACTCCAGAGAAGTTGCATTACCAAAGGCCACGTCACTGGTTAGCGATCTTGACGCCCTAACGACCATCGTCAATGTCTGTTTTCAGTCACTGACTGAAACTTCACAACCCTCACCCAAGATGACTTCTCAGAGACAGCTCTCAACATTTCAACCTTAAAACATTTGTGAATCACATAGGCTCTAGTCACTTAAATGTAGAGGATTCTTTTAAATCTACATCATTAACTGAAGACATGTGTAACTCTTTCTAAAAAATCCACAACAATACCTTCAAGCAGTATGTCTGACATGTCTACCACAGTAAACAAAAGTAAATCAAACCTATATCTAATTGCCAGAGAACATTTGCATTACTATGCCAGCAGTAGTTAGCATTTGATGTCTTATCCTAAGAACCAATCACTGTCCAGATAGCTAGTCAGGATTGTGTATATATTCTGGGCTCCTCAGAGAAGGTGCATGGCAGTCTTTGGTGTCTTGTGGAAGTGTTGACAAGTATGCAGTTTTTTGAAGGAGAAAACCAACTTTAAAATTTCTTTACTATTCTTACTAATCGTTTACCAGTCATCCATTTATCTATCTGTCTATCTTAACGGTATGTAGACATATTTCACCTGTGTTGTTCTTTTGAAAAACTTTTTCATCTTTCCATCCTGAAGACCAAAGCGAGAGGTAAGTTGAACATTTTTACCAATACCCCTTGTATGTTTTCATCAAGGCTGTTTGTAACTAAACTATCAAATTTAAATATAAACATGTACATATATATATATATAGTATTGTATAACATAGTATATTCTGACTGTATCAGATTGTACAGATAGTTTGTTATTGTATATTGATTGCTTAGTGTGTAAATATTTTTACACCTATGTAGAATGTTACCTGTATATTGTATATAGGGTGTATATAGTATGAATATTATTTATACTAATACATAGAATTTTAACTGATTCTACTTTTATTGTATTTTATTCCTTACATTCCTATATACATATATGTACACAGAAAAAGTACTGATAGCTTATATTGTTTTACAAAGTCACCCAAGTTATCATGCTGTTCTTCTCATTGTATAAACAATAATCTTAAATTAACTTGTTATAAGTCAAGACACCATATGATGTATAATATATTGTAAAACATTTCACTGGAAAATGAGAACCAGAAGGGTTTTTCCTAAAAAGGAAGCCTTGCAACTTCACTGCATCTGAGAAAGAAAAAGCCAAATTTCAGAAAGGATTCATCTACAAGGAGAAAGGTATTAGATCAGAACATAAGATTCTCTATTCAATACTGTATTTAACTACAACTTTCTTGGTTGCTAATGAATTATAAGGAAATGGAGCATTGTTAAGTGTGTGCATAGTATACACTATATATAGTTATATGTTGCCATGTAAGGTGCAACCTGAAAATGGTTTAAAGGCATAGCTTGATTTTGTGTTCAGATATGAGAACAATATTGATCTTGTCATTCAACTCTCAGCAAGTCAGTCAAGCTAAGCAGGCAACAATTAAAATAAGAAATACCCACTGCCATCATACATAGAGTACAATTTTGATGTGTATTATATAAATGTAGATACAAATCCAAACCCTTAGGGTGACATTGCATAAGATCCTCATCGAGTGTTAGAACTGCTGAGATAGTGTTGGTCGTTCATGGAATTTGATGACAGACAGACTGACAGATAATTCATTTATTCAGTATAAAAATCACCACCAAAAACACTGAGCCAGGAGAATTCTTGCAGGAATATATTTGAAGACACATCACTGACTCCAAAGAAGGGGCCTGGTTCTGAGAGTACTCCTTGTTATGGTACTAAAGAAGTCCTCAACGATTACACAGTGGCATTAAAGTACTATAAAACAAATGTCTGGGTTTGATAACAAACCGATTCTCTATTCCCTCAACAGCCCAGGACCTCCACATCCAGCATCTTCACCACCAAGATTGTCTGAGACCAGCCAGCCGGACAGCTGCTGCAAGAATTGTTTAGCATCCTCAAATAATTTCTGCACAAACTGTCAGGGAATCTCATCTGCATGCTCGTCATCCTCTTTGGGGTCTCGACCTGACTGCAGTTTGCCATCATAACCGACTTGAGTGGGCAAATGCTCACATACGATGGCGTCTGGCACTTTGGAGAGGTGTTCTCTTCATGGATGAATCCCAGTTTTCACTGTGCAGAGCAGATGACGTGTGTATGGCTTCGTGTGGGTGAGCGGTTTGTTGATGTCCTAGTTGTGGATCGAGTGGCCCATGGTGGCGGTGGGGTTATGGTATGGGCAGGCGTGTTTCATGGACAACAAACACAGGTGCATTTTATTGATGGCATTTTGAATGCATAGAGATACCATGACGAGATCCAGAGGCCCATTGTTGTGCCATTCATCCACAACCATCACCTCATGTTGCAGCATGATAATGCACGGCCCTATGTTGCAAGGATTACAATTCCTGGAAGCTGAAAACATCCCATTTCTTGCATGGCCAGCATACTCACCGGAGGAATTGGGGCAAAAACAAAAGTGTTGCGTTTATAATTTTGTTCAGTGTAAGAACACAGAAGAGGGTGGGCACATGAGGAACTTTCAGTTTAGGAGTTTGTGTGTGTCTTAGCTTAAAAGCACATTCAATAAAGTTTGCTTCAACATAGTTCTGTATATTTTGTACTGTTTTCTATTTGTGGTTGAACAACTTGTGTTATGAATAGCCATCCAACGTTGTGATGGTTCTGAGATGATCTATAGGTAACTCATCACTATTTCAATGGCTATTAAAATCACTAACACACATTTAAACTGTACATGCTAAAGAAAGAAGTTGAAAATACTGAGATGTAAAAATCTATAAAGACAAATACCTGCCAAATATCAGTGTGAACTTAATGCAGCACTGGTTGTGTGTTCTCCAGTTGATGCAAACTCTAAGTTCCATTGTTACGATGCTGCACCATTTGACAGCCCTCAAATATGCTTCTCTATTCGCCAACAAATGTTTAACCCCACATTTCAAAAAGCTACAATGAGAACATTGCTGGTGACACTTTTCTAAAAAACAAAAACAACAACACTACAGATTATATATTTGGTTTAGATTATAATTTTCGAATTGTCCATTTTGCTTATTTCATATTATTTGTAAAGTGTGTCTGAATGTCTCTGTGGACCTTTCTCTAAGGCTAAGAACAAATGTACTGCCGAAGCATTTTAGAAAGATTTTCAATTTTTCAGAGACAGGCTTCATTTAGCCCCTTAATTACCACATCATAAAACCTAAACACGCACATATGAACTTGTTCATTTGTAGCTAAACTAACCTTTTCAACATTTCACACTTTAGTTTCGACATGATGTGATTTCAACTGTACAAAAGTAGCTCATCTCGGCCACACCTACTGACTACCAGTTATGCACAGCGTTCTAACTTTGACAGCTGTATTCTAAAACTAACATAGCTATCCTTATTAGCTAGGCTCCTTACATGCTTGCTGATAACTTTTTTGAAGGTGGGTCTCCGACATTGACAACATTGTGTTGGATAGATTTGTGCAGCGGTGTTTAGGAAACTAACTATTCAATTGACAGACAGGTCTGTTGTCAATGTGTTTGCGAGCAACAACTTCCTAAATATAGATTTAGGACACATACAAACACTGGTCATGTATCATGATAATTAACAGCATTAAATCCATTGATTAAAAATGAAGAGATCTTGTTGCTGACCTTTGTATTCATTTTGTTTTTACTTTCACTTTTTGTGCTTTTAAAATACTCATTCTGCTGTCTACTGGGTAGTCTATCATTTTAGTATCTGAAGCTTGAAACAATTTAGGAATTTCACTAAAACTCAACCTTTGTATTTTGTTGAAAATAACTTCAATAAAAACTCAGGCTTTATATTTTCTTACAATAACAGATTATACCAAATAAAGACACTCTGTAGTTAGTTTCTTCTCATAAGTATGATTAAATTTGCTTATTTATTTTTTTCTCACAAGTTGGAGTGTGATTATCGCTCCATGCTATCTAAGAGGGAACTTGTGTCATCATGTACAAGAGAACAGTGGACTCCTGTCGTTCCACACAGTACAAGTGTGGTCCTTTTTCTGTAATTCAAATCAATAAATAAAATGCATTTCTGTAAGTGTAGACTAAGCACATAGATATGATGACAAAATGTATTGACATTCAGTGGTTATGAAAACTGGTCAGTTTAGTGTTTTAGGACTGAACAAGTTTAAAGCTGTAGTCAAAGTCTGATGTGAAATACTTTTTAACAATTAATTAAAACTGAATAGAAAGTATCTTACCTCTAATCATTTAATTTATAATTCAACTCTGGTTGTTTTTCTATTTTTGTTCCTTTTTTTGGAATCTAAAATCCATTTTACTCTCCAGGCCTTCAGTGTAGCCCTTTATTTTAATACATGTTGATCTTAAAACACAAGACATCCACTAAAACTCAGCCTTTATATTTTGTTTCAAAAGAATGTATAGAAAATAAAGAGACTATTTAGTTAGTTTATTTTGTCTCAAAAGTATGATTAAATTTGCTTATTTATTATTTTCACACAAGTTGGAGTGTGATTATCGCTCCATGCTATCTAAGAGGGAACTTGTGTCATCATCTACAAGCGAACAGTGGACTCCTGTCGTTCCACACAGTACAAGTGTGGTCCCTTTTTCTGTAATTCAAATCAATAAATGAAATGCATATCTTTAAGTGTAGACTAAGCACACAAATATAATGAAATTTTTTTTTATTGATGTCCAGTGCTTGTGAAAGCTGGCCAGGTTAGTATTTTGGGACAGAACAAGTTTAAAGCTCTAGATGTCAAATGTCAAATATTTTTTTATTAATTAATACATTTTTTTTATAATTAATTAAAACCGTAAAGAAAGTATCTTTATACTGACCATTTTATTTCTAATTCTACCCTGGTTGTTTTTCTATTTTTGTTCCGGTTTTTAGAATCTACAATTCATTTTACTCTCCAGGCCTTCAGTGTAGCCCTTTATTTTAATACATGTTGATCTTAAAACACAAGACATCCACTAAAACTCAGCCTTTATATTTGTTTCAAAAGAATGTATAGAAAATAAAGAGACTATTTAGTTAGTTTATTTTGTCTCAAAAGTATGATTAAATTTGCTTATTTATTATTTTCACACAAGTTGGAGTGTGATTATCGCTCCATGCTATCTAAGAGGGAACTTGTGTCATCATCTACAAGCGAACAGTGGACTCCTGTCGTTCCACACAGTACAAGTGTGGTCCCTTTTTCTGTAATTCAAATCAATAAATGAAATGCATATCTTTAAGTGTAGACTAAGCACACAAATATA
Source organism: Micropterus salmoides (assembly GCF_014851395.1). NCBI lineage: Eukaryota > Metazoa > Chordata > Actinopteri > Centrarchiformes > Centrarchidae > Micropterus > Micropterus salmoides. Next base: position 8,817,194 of record NW_024041150.1, read on the forward strand.
ATGGGGGGAAAAAAAGTATTGATGTCCAGTGCTTGTGAAATCTGGTCAGGTTAGTATTTTGCGACTGAACAAGTTAAAATCTCTAGATAACAAATGTCAAATAATTTTTTATTAATTCATTCATTTTTTATAATGAATTAAAACCATAAAAGTATCTTTATACTGACCATTTTATTTATAATTCTACCCTGGCTGTTTTTCTATTTTTGTTCCCTTATTTAGAATCTAAAATTCTCCAGGCCTTCAGTGTAGCCCTGTATTTTAATACATGATGATCTTAAAACACAAGACATCCACTAAAACTCAGCCTGTATATTTTGTTAGAAAAAATTAAGAAATTGTGTTTCAAGTGACAGCTTTCTTTACTGAGTAGCTTGTATAATAGCCCCTCTACAGTCTGATAGACTCCCTGGGGCTGCAAGCCATTCACTCTATAGGGGAGTGTTAAGAACGACGTGTGTGAATGAGTCGTTAAAATCTTTGCTTGATCCACTAGAGGCACTGCTGAGTATGGACTTAAACACTCACACACCTGCAGGTCCCCTCTTGACAATAGTTTAAAAAATTTACCAGATGGTTTTAGACATGATTTTAGCATGATTTAAAGCATGTCCAACAGGGGACCTAAAAAATGTCCCCTGTTCACTTTTTAGTCCCCTCTTAGTGGGTGTGTAACGACGTCGAGGTCCACTGTTAGATAGGTTGGTAAGTGCACACACACACACACACACACACACAGTAACAAATCCTTGTTCTTCTATCTTTGTGAGGACCATCATTGACATACTGCATTCCCTGGACCCTTACCGTAATGTTGCTGACCCTGACCTAAACCTAATCTAACTATAAAAACCAAGTCTTAACCTCCAAACAGCCCTTTGAAGTTGTGAGGACCGGTCAAAATGTCCTCACTTTCCAAAAATGTCCTCTTTCTGTTGGTTAAAGTCTTGTTTCTGTCCTCACTATGCAGGAAGTACAAGTACAAAGAGTGATTCAGCTTTAATAAAATTATTTTTTGCCAACAGGTCCTTTGGATGTATTTCATTATAAATCTTTAGTTTGTGTGACATTAGTGTTTAACTTTGGTTGTGTTTAGGTGTAATTTTAGTAAGAATTACCGTAAATAACTCGAAACAAAGAAATAATAAACAAGTAATCTCACTCATTTCTAAACCCTGGTTACGGCCCTGTTTATTGGCCAAGACATTCTTAGCCTGTTAACATACACATCCAATCTAAATCTGAAAGCTGCCGACCCTTCAAGCTGATCTTTACTGAATCTTTACTGCACCTCACATTACAACAGGCCATTTAGCTTGTGGCTTTTCAGTTCTGTCTTCATATGAGCAGACTTCCAGTTAGGACTGTATGTCTGTGTGACGGGTTTTTATCCATCAAGTTAGCCAAAAGTTTTTCAGTAAAGTGTGCAGAGTTGATGAAATCCTATCACAGTAAAGTCTAAGCAGTCAGAGATCCAGCATAAAATATAAGATGTTAGTTTGGAAGGGATCAGTGGAACAACCAAACGGGTATTTCTGTCTGAGGAGAAGGAAATTACACCTGTGAGCTCTGAATGGAGCTGAAATACTCAATACTGAATTAAGGTTTTATTTTCTATTGTTATCATGTATGATTTCAAAATTAATTAATTTAATTCATCATCATAACTTTGTTCACTGTGCAGCTTATTAAGTCATTACTTTAAGCTTTTAGCAGTTTGGGAAATCTGCTTGTTCTTGTTGGATCTCAGCTAATAATGAGCTAAAGTTTAAAAAGGGGAAACATACAGTAGACTTTACTAACTTCTACTGAAACATGTTGGTCTGATCTCTTGTGACTGTCCCTGTCACACTTTATCATTTCTGCCCCAAATTATTATCTAAAAAAGTCTGAAAGCTTTAAGAGCTGTGAGGAAACCTCATTTGGTCAGAAAGTGCAGGATGCCTCCCTGGTAACAGCAGGTTGGGCTTTATGTTCATATAGACAAGAGAGATTTGTCAACCAGCAGAGATTTTGTTGAACCTTCATTTTTCAGCTTTTAATTCACTGAGTTGCTCAAAGACAAACATTCACAGTTTGATGTACAAACTGATTTTTATTGGATTTCCAGAAAAAGTACAATTTCAATTTAAGATTTTATCCAGATTGCCAAGCACACAACAGCTGCTGCAAAACAGCTGCTCTGAATCCCATCCTAAACAGCAGCATGCCTACCACTAAAACAGCAGAAATTACACTTAAAAAGTACAAAGTGCTAAAGACGTGTTGAGATGCTCTCCCTGTGTTAAACATCCAAACAACAGTCCAAATACAGATTTAGGAAGAAGACAGCGAGGCGGCTAGAATGAGCTCAGTTCATCTAAAATAATATCTGCTTTGCTTCTGGGATTAAAGGAGAATAATGACACACATCAACTTCCAGCTCCAGACTAATAAAACACATTTTATTTCCATGTGTTGAAGCCATCACAGTGAACCAGAGCAAGTTGACCAAAACATTTCCCAGCAGCCACTTCTCCCATGTTGTCATCATTCATACTGATGAACTGCTGATATCATTGCTGTCCATTCTGCGGCAACACACATAGGCCAAAAGCTTGTCTATGAACCCTTTCCTCATGAAGACATACAGGAACAAGTCTGCAAGAGGACTCAACCTGATGAAGATGGAAGACTGGAAGTAGAGTCTCAATTTATATTTTTTTAGAAACCAGGTATTGTCATTGTTCACTTTCAGCAACCAAATGATTTTGGGCAGGAACAGCAGCGTGTAAATAAGCAGCACCAGAACCAAAATTCCAACGATTCGTCGTTTTTCATCAGTGGGGACCGAGATGGAAGCAGACAGGGCTTTGAGGGTCCCAACCAGGAAGAATATTAACAGAGGGAAGGGAAGGAGGAGGAGGACGGGGAAGAGTGTGTATCTGATCACATGATTAGAGAATTGTAAAAGGACAGCAGAGACAGCAGAAAGGACCCAGACCAGGACACAGAGCACCACAGAGGACTTGATGGTTCGTCTGCAGCGGTACCACAGTGGGTGGGCGATGACCAAATACCTGTAATACAAGATGGACACAAAGTCTTTGAGGAGCTTCAGAGTTATAAACTAATATAATGTTCAGACACAGAAGGAGCTCCACACATACTGGATAGACAGATAGATACCTTTCCAGGGCGATGCAGACCATGAAGAAAACACTGGCCAACACAGCAGAGTGGTAAATAAATATGAAGATGAAATTTATCTTCTCATCCACATTTGGTGCCACCCGAACGATCATGTAGCAGAACTGAAGGATGTCAGTAATGAGAAGGTTGATGAGGTAGATGGGAGCAACATGATCTCTTCTCACCTGCAGGAAAACATTGGTAAAAGTCAACAAGCAGTTGGAAACATGTTGTGAAGTCCACCTCCTCCCAAATCTGTCATCTTGCTCTGCCCAGCAGCTGCAGTCAGAGCCATTTCTGACTTTTTCATCCAAAAGAAATCTCAGATATGACCCGCTGGCCAATCAGTGCAGGAACAAGACTAAGGGCCAGATTTCCTGCAGCTTCTGCAGTTTAACTGGAATGGAGCCACACATGGAAACTGCATGTGTTTAGGGTCCAATCAGCTTCATGGACATTTGAATTCTGGAGTCAATTATTCCTGTCAGGTTAAAGATCATTCCAAGCCTTTGTCCCAGCCCCCTGACACCTAGCCCCCAAACCAGATCCAGATCCTTTACAGACAGACAGACTGTAGGACAGACACACAACACAGACAGGAAATAAATAACTCTCAGTCAGAATGTACATACCATAGAATAAAGAGAATAGATGGCCACCAGGGTCAGAGGAAGGCCGACAGCAACGATTATGTATGTGACCACATTTAAGATGAGACGAAGTTTTTTCTTTTGCTCATAATCCTGGTAGTTGAAGGTGGTGTTGCTGTAACCGTAGCTTTGGTCCTGTGAGCTGCTGTTAATGTAGAGACCTTCCATTCTTCAGAGTGAAACCTGTTGTTTGACAGGTTATTAAAGGGAGCAGGTTTTTAATATCTACCCAACATTATTCAGTGACATCACTAAAGCTGTGAGTTGAAGTTCACACAAACACAGTGTACCTATAGTTTAACCACAATCATATCAAATCACAAACTGCTGTCTTTCAGTTTCAATCATCATTCCTCAACATTTCTTACGTTTAACTTTTATTTAATCAAATACAAAAAGAAGAACAAATATCTGTACGTGCTGATGTGAGGTCGTTACTGCAGCCACAGAACATCGTCCAGCTGTTTCAGTAGCTTAATGTTTAATGTTAATGCTCATTGGTTTAGGACATCCTGCCTGTCTCCTGTACTCGATGGCCAGGGCTGGACTGGTAATGTGGTATATCGGGCAAAAGCCCGGTGGGCCGACGCACCTTTGGGGCCGGTGTAACGTAAATTAGCTGCAGTACCCTGCGTAGAGCAGGCAAAGGCACTTGATGGAGTAAGGAGAGCCGTGGCCACTGCCAGTCTATGGTGATAGCAAGAGACAAAGTGACTGAGGGAGAGAGAGAGCAGGAGTGGAGGTGAAGCAGTAAGCATGGAGCAGCTCAACCTGTAGGGAGGGTCATTTACACTGGGGACGCTGGGGACATGTAGGCTACCCACAACTATTTGAAAGCATTTGTTCTGAAAAATAGCTTGAACCAAGAAATGTTACTTAACAAATAAAAATGCTTTGAAAAAGGTTTATTTGCACAGCAAGCCTGTAATGCAGTGGAAGTATAGAAGTAACTTGGGCTAAAAACAATAATAAGCTACAGATTACTGTATTATATTCTATTATATTTTTATATTCTGAATTTTTACCTGCCACCTGAATTTTGTGCTTCCCTTGGGCAGAAAATGTCTCCAGAATGCAGGAAATTAAGTGTTTAATGCTCAAAATCTTCTTTTTCCCCCTAAATAGTCGGCTTATTAAAATGTATTCTTGTCTTGTTGTCATGGCCCCAATCTTGCACAATGTTACGACTCATGGGCTAAGTGTTTCATCACATCCTTAAATGGAAGGATGGTGTGTTGGTGAGGGGTGTCCAAACGATTTACCCCGCCGCCTGGACCAAAATGCCAGGGCCGATCTTTTGTCCTGGGCCAGCCCTGTCGATGCTCCAGCACTTGTTGGACGCCCCTCTGCCCTCTGAGTTTGGATCAGGAGGTTTACATGATGATTAATCCACTTGACAGGAGACAGACTGTGCACTCTTCCTTGTTGGTGTTTGTTCTGACATTATTTCTGGAACAAACACTTGTTGCATATTGTTGGGATCACAGGGACCTCACAGATGAAGCTGTTCATTTGTGATCATAACAGAACTTTTATCTTTTTCGTAGATGAACTCAGATCCCTGAACTCAGCTCTCAGCTACGATTGGCTGTTGACCTGTGACCTATGATGTCACCTCATTAATAAAAACTCCAACGCAGTGTCGGTGTCTTCGCTTCTCTTCTGGATGTGACGGCTGAAGCCGCCAACCTGACGGCGCAGCGGCCTCCCAGCGTGGCCCGCTTGGAGCAGAACATAAAGTCCTGCTATAGATCCCTGCCACCAGCTGAGTTAGCCAAGCTGCTAACTCTGAGGAGAACAGACGAAGGGCCAGACCCTCTCACCTGGACGATCCAAACACGACACAGCAAAAGACTGTGAACGGACCTGCCGGCTAACAACTAGCAAGACAACCAAATGTCTTCCTCTACGGATCGCTAACGTAACTGGGATTATACAGCTTCACACAGCTTCACTTAGCGGGGATTGATATATCTGTCACAAACATTTTGGACATTCTGGTGAAACATGGTCCGGGGGCTGCTTTTTAGGGGGCGCTAGTGAGCCATTTTGCCACGTCCATGCATCAAAACCATATGACACATGAATTTTGTGCAAAGGTTAGTGAGTTGTTGAGCTTGTTTCATACTCGGGCCCTAATTAATTAAGATAAAATACTTTTTAAATTTCATAATATCATCAAACTTTGTACAAACTAAAGCAGGTCACTCACATCAAACTACTTAAACTAAATAATTATAAAACAATTAATACCAGTGATACACTTTCTGTATCCTGATCAGGGTACCCCCAGGATTCTCAAAGTTAAATTTAAGACTTTTTAAGACCTTTTTATACCTCCTTGGAAATAATGCCAGAGCTTGTGCACCGCGAACCCTTATTATTTATGTATATATTACGTTCATAACTTGTTAATACATTTTACAGAGCTGATTTCATCATAACCAACAAACACTATCTCTGCTGGCAGTTTGCGGACTTCCTCTTAGTCTTCAGTGGAAGGCTCCTGTGGTTAGTGTGGTTAGTCTTAAAGTGTTAAAACCAAAAATTGTCTTCTGTAATTCTAAATATTTTGTAATAACAGTACATAAAGCATTTCAAAACATTTTCAAATTTCAAAAGCACATTTCAAAATAATTTTCATCAAATACACTAAAGCAACACTTTGATTTAACAAGCATATAAGCAAATACACTCAAGGAATAAACTTTGATATAAACTGACTGTCAAGATATACTTCCTGTCAGAGTGAAGAGTAAGAGTTAAAGTAAAAATACATCCCTTACTTACAAAACATCATGAGTCCACAACATTATAATCATGGTGATGAAGCAATGAGTTTCAGCAGCTACACAGCAACATACGTTTATAAGGTGACTTTAGCAATGTGTTCAGCAATTTTACTTCAAGTAATATTATCTTATGAGATGAAGAAATAAAATGAAGAATAATCTTTAGATGATTTCTCTTGTTATATTTTCTGTCCGAGTGAAACACAGTTAAACACATGTCCTGTCCAATTCTATCAAATACTTTTTATATGCTAACTTTATGACGCTCATCTTTGCAGTATAGTTAAACATTAGGAAACTGACACTTTAGGTTCTTCTAGTTTAACTCAATAAAAAAAACATGGCACCATCTACCAGCCAGTTACTGGTAAAATATGCAAATGTCTGCTAGATTTACTTCATCAGCAGCTAAAAACAATGGTAATCTACTGAGTGGTAGACTTTGAGCGTTTACTGGCTGGTGGACAAAACAGTTCATTTAGCACCCTGCCTGTGTACAGACAGGAGAACCAACTACTGTTTTTCTCGAGCCACGCTGTCGGGCGCCACGTAGCCTCGAGTATTCAAAGACAACCTGGAATGAGTTCCTAAACTCCAGATCTAGAGAATAAGACCAGTGTGGCCCTCGGCTCAGTGTGTGGCAGTGTGGAAGAACCTTACCTTGCAGCAGGAGGAGGAGGAGAGGAAAAATAATCTTTGAGATTCTTTACTCAAAGTGTCTTTTATTAAAGTACAATCAGCAAAAAAGAAAAGAACAGAGCAAAAAGCGTTGACCGGAGTTCGGCTTTTTCAAAATACCAAGAGCTGCAACTTGCATACAGACACAGACAGGATGTGACAGAATATCTCTTGATCCATGTTTGCTGATTGGTTGATCTCTAATGTCCATGCAGATGAGCCATGATCAGTCACCTGTAAGTGGTCTGTTATCCATATCACACCAAATATGGTACACATGAACACAGAATATAAATCCGCCCACCTGTTTCTGTAAATTCATTGCATGCACAGCAGTTTAGACATTAAAGGCTGTGTGGTATGTTATTTTTTAGGGGACAGGAAAATTCAACAAGCTGTACGCTCACTACTTTACACTGTTATACAAGCTGTATGCTCAATACTTTACACTGTTATACAAGCTGTATGCTGACTACTTTACACTGTTATAAAATACTTTACACTATTATACAAACTGCACGCTCACTACTTTACACTGTTATACAAGCTGTACGCTCACTACTTTACACTGTTATACAAGCTGCACGCTCACTACTTTACACTGTTATACAAGCTGTACGCTCACTACTTTACACTGTTATACAAGCTGCACGCTCATTACTTTACACCGTTATACAAGCTGCACGCTCACTACTTTACACTGTTATACAAGCTGCACGCTCACTACTTTATACTGTTATACAAGCTGTACGCTCGCTACTTTGCACTGTTATACAAGCTGTACGCTCTACTGTACATTACACTGTTATACAATACTTTACACTGTTATACAAGCTGTGCGCTCACTACTCTACACTGTTATACAAGCTGCACGCTCACTACTTTGCACTGTTATACAAGCTGTATGCTCTACTGTACATTACACTGTTATACAATACTTTACACTGTTATACAAACTGTGCGCTCACTACTTTACACTGTTATACATGCTCGCTACTTTACACTGTTATACAAGCTGCACGCTCACTACTTTACACTTTATACAAGTTGTACACTCACTACTTTACACTGTTATACAAGCTCGATACTTTACACTGTTATACAAGCTGCATGCTCACTACTTTACACCGTTATACAATCTGCATGCTCACTACTTTACACTGTTATACAATAATTTACCCTGTTATACAATCTGCATGCTCACTACTTTACACTGTTATACAATACTTTACACTGTTATAAAAGCTGCACTCTCACTACTTTACACTCTTATACAAGCTGTACGCGCACTAATTTACACTGTTCTACAAGCTGCACGCACACTACTTTACACGGTTCTACAAACTCGCTATTATACACTGTTATACAAGCTGCACGCTCACTATTTTACACTGTTATACAAGCTGTACCCTCACTACTTTACACTGTTTTACAAGCTGCACGCTCACTACTTTACACTGTTTTACAAGCTCGCTATTTTACACTGTTAAACAAGCTGTACGCTCACTACTTTACACCACTATACAAGCTGTACGCTCACTACTTTACACTGTTATACAAGCTGTACGCTCACTACTTTACACTGTTCTACAAACTCGCTATTTTACACTGTTCTACAAGCTGCAAGCTCACTACTTTACACTGTTATACAAGCTCGCTATTTTACACTGTTATACAAGCTGCACGCTCACTACTTTACACTGTTATACAAGCTGCACGCTCACTACTTTACACTGTTATACAAGCTGCACGCTCACTTTTTTATATGCTAACTTTATGACGCTCATCTTTGCAGTATAGTTAAACATTAGGAAACTGACACTTTAGGTTCTTCTAGTTTAACTCAATAAAAAAAACATGGCACCATCTACCAGCCAGTTACTGGTAAAATATGCAAATGTCTGCTAGATTTACTTCATCAGCAGCTAAAAACAATGGTAATCTACTGAGTGGTAGACTTTGAGCGTTTACTGGCTGGTGGACAAAACAGTTCATTTAGCACCCTGCCTGTGTACAGACAGGAGAACCAACTACTGTTTTTTCTCGAGCCACGCTGTCGGGCGCCACGTAGCCTCGAGTATTCAAAGACAACCTGGAACGAGTTCCTAAACTCCAGATCTAGAGAATAAGACCAGTGTGGCCCTCGGCTCAGTGTGTGGCAGTGTGGAAGAACCTTACCTTGCAGCAGGAGGAGGAGGAGAGGAAAAATAATCTTTGAGATTCTTTACTCAAAGTGTCTTTTATTAAAGTACAATCAGCAAAAAAGAAAAGAACAGAGCAAAAAAGCGTTGACCGGAGTTCGGCTTTTTCAAAATACCAAGAGCTGCAACTTGCATACAGACACAGACAGGATGTGACAGAATATCTCTTGATCCATGTTTGCTGATTGGTTGATCTCTAATGTCCATGCAGATGAGCCATGATCAGTCACCTGTAAGTGGTCTGTTATCCATATCACACCAAATATGGTACACATGAACACAGAATATAAATCCGCCCACCTGTTTCTGTAAATGCATTGCATGCACAGCAGTTTAGACATTAAAGGCTGTGTGGTATGTTATTTTTTAGGGGACAGGAAAATTCAACAAGCTGTACGCTCACTACTTTACACTGTTATACAAGCTGTATGCTCAATACTTTACACTGTTATACAAGCTGTATGCTGACTACTTTACACTGTTATAAAATACTTTACACTATTATACAAACTGCACGCTCACTACTTTACACTGTTATACAGCTGTACGCTCACTACTTTACACTGTTATACAAGCTGCACGCTCACTACTTTACACTGTTATACAAGCTGTACGCTCACTACTTTACACTGTTATACAAGCTGCACGCTCATTACTTTACACCGTTATACAAGCTGCACGCTCACTACTTTACACTGTTATACAAGCTGCACGCTCACTACTTTACTGTTATACAAGCTGTACGCTCGCTACTTTGCACTGTTATACAAGCTGTACGCTCTACTGTACATTACACTGTTATACAATACTTTACACTGTTATACAAGCTGTGCGCTCACTACTCTACACTGTTATACAAGCTGCACGCTCACTACTTGCACTGTTATACAAGCTGTATGCTCTACTGTACATTACACTGTTATACAATACTTTACACTGTTATACAAACTGTGCGCTCACTACTTTACACTGTTATACATGCTCGCTACTTTACACTGTTATACAAGCTGCACGCTCACTACTTTACACTTTATACAAGCTGTACACTCACTACTTTACACTGTTATACAAGCTCGATACTTTACACTGTTATACAAGCTGCAGCTCACTACTTTACACCGTTATACAATCTGCATGCTCACTACTTTACACTGTTATACAATAATTTACCCTGTTATACAATCTGCATGCTCACTACTTTACACTGTTATACAATACTTTACACTGTTATAAAAGCTGCACTCTCACTACTTTACACTCTTATACAAGCTGTACGCGCACTAATTTACACTGTTCTACAAGCTGCACGCACACTACTTTACACGGTTCTACAAACTCGCTATTATACACTGTTATACAAGCTGCACGCTCACTATTTTACACTGTTATACAAGCTGTACCCTCACTACTTTACACTGTTTTACAAGCTGCACGCTCACTACTTTACACTGTTTTACAAGCTCGCTATTTTACACTGTTAAACAAGCTGTACGCTCACTACTTTACACCACTATACAAGCTGTACGCTCACTACTTTACACTGTTATACAAGCTGTACGCTCACTACTTTACACTGTTCTACAAACTCGCTATTTTACACTGTTCTACAAGCTGCAAGCTCACTACTTTACACTGTTATACAAGCTCGCTATTTTACACTGTTAACAAGCTGCACGCTCACTACTTTACACTGTTATACAAGCTGCACGCTCACTACTTTACACTGTTATACAAGCTGCACGCTCACTTTTTATATGCTAACTTTATGACGCTCATCTTTGCAGTATAGTTAAACATTAGGAAACTGACACTTTAGGTTCTTCTAGTTTAACTCAATAAAAAAACATGGCACCATCTACCAGCCAGTTACTGGTAAAATATGCAAATGTCTGCTAGATTTACTTCATCAGCAGCTAAAAACAATGGTAATCTACTGAGTGGTAGACTTTGAGCGTTTACTGGCTGGTGGACAAAACAGTTCATTTAGCACCCTGCCTGTGTACAGACAGGAGAACCAACTACTGTTTTTTCTCGAGCCACGCTGTCGGGCGCCACGTAGCCTCGAGTATTCAAAGACAACCTGGAACGAGTTCCTAAACTCCAGATCTAGAGAATAAGACCAGTGTGGCCCTCGGCTCAGTGTGTGGCAGTGTGGAAGAACCTTACCTTGCAGCAGGAGGAGGAGGAGAGGAAAAATAATCTTTGAGATTCTTTACTCAAAGTGTCTTTTATTAAAGTACAATCAGCAAAAAAGAAAAGAACAGAGCAAAAAAGCGTTGACCGGAGTTCGGCTTTTTCAAAATACCAAGAGCTGCAACTTGCATACAGACACAGACAGGATGTGACAGAATATCTTGATCCATGTTTGCTGATTGGTTGATCTCTAATGTCCATGCAGATGAGCCATGATCAGTCACCTGTAAGTGGTCTGTTATCCATATCACACCAATATGGTACACATGAACACAGAATATAAATCCGCCCACCTGTTTCTGTAAATGCATTGCATGCACAGCAGTTTAGACATTAAAGGCTGTGTGGTATGTTATTTTTTAGGGGACAGGAAAATTCAACAAGCTGTACGCTCACTACTTTACACTGTTATACAAGCTGTATGCTCAATACTTTACACTGTATACAAGCTGTATGCTGACTACTTTACACTGTTATAAATACTTTACACTATTATACAAACTGCACGCTCACTACTTTACACTGTTATACAAGCTGTACGCTCACTACTTTACACTGTTATACAAGCTGCACGCTCACTACTTTACACTTATACAAGCTGTACACTCACTACTTTACACTGTTATACAAGCTCGATACTTTACACTGTTATACAAGCTGCATGCTCACTACTTTACACCGTTATACAATCTGCATGCTCACTACTTTACACTGTTATACAATAATTTACCCTGTTATACAATCTGCATGCTCACTACTTTACACTGTTATACAATACTTTACACTGTTATAAAAGCTGCACTCTCACTACTTTACACTCTTATACAAGCTGTACGCGCACTAATTTACACTGTTCTACAAGCTGCACGCACACTACTTTACACGGTTCTACAAACTCGCTATTATACACTGTTATACAAGCTGCACGCTCACTATTTTACACTGTTATACAAGCTGTACCCTCACTACTTTACACTGTTTTACAAGCTGCACGCTCACTACTTTACACTGTTTTACAAGCTCGCTATTTTACACTGTTAAACAAGCTGTACGCTCACTACTTTACACCACTATACAAGCTGTACGCTCACTACTTTACACTGTTATACAAGCTGTACGCTCACTACTTTACACTGTTCTACAAACTCGCTATTTTACACTGTTCTACAAGCTGCAAGCTCACTACTTTACACTGTTATACAAGCTCGCTATTTTACACTGTTATACAAGCTGCACGCTCACTACTTTACACTGTTATACAAGCTGCACGCTCACTACTTTACACTGTTATACAAGCTGCACGCTCACTTTTTTATATGCTAACTTTATGACGCTCATCTTTGCAGTATAGTTAAACATTAGGAAACTGACACTTTAGGTTCTTCTAGTTTAACTCAATAAAAAAAACATGGCACCATCTACCAGCCAGTTACTGGTAAAATATGCAAATGTCTGCTAGATTTACTTCATCAGCAGCTAAAAACAATGGTAATCTACTGAGTGGTAGACTTTGAGCGTTTACTGGCTGGTGGACAAAACAGTTCATTTAGCACCCTGCCTGTGTACAGACAGGAGAACCAACTACGTTTTTTCTCGAGCCACGCTGTCGGGCGCCACGTAGCCTCGAGTATTCAAAGACAACCTGGAACGAGTTCCTAAACTCCAGATCTAGAGAATAAGACCAGTGTGGCCCTCGGCTCAGTGTGTGGCAGTGTGGAAGAACCTTACCTTGCAGCAGGAGGAGGAGGAGAGGAAAATAATCTTTGAGATTCTTTACTCAAAGTGTCTTTTATTAAAGTACAATCAGCAAAAAAGAAAAGAACAGAGCAAAAAAGCGTTGACCGGAGTTCGGCTTTTTCAAAATACCAAGAGCTGCAACTTGCATACAGACACAGACAGGATGTGACAGAATATCTCTTGATCCATGTTTGCTGATTGGTTTATCTCTAATGTCCATGCAGATGAGCCATGATCAGTCACCTGTAAGTGGTCTGTTATCCATATCACACCAAATATGGTACACATGAACACAGAATATAAATCCGCCCACCTGTTTCTGTAAATGCATTGCATGCACAGCAGTTTAGACATTAAAGGCTGTGTGGTATGTTATTTTTTAGGGGACAGGAAAATTCAACAAGCTGTACGCTCACTACTTTACACTGTTATACAAGCTGTATGCTCAATACTTTACACTGTTATACAAGCTGTATGCTGACTACTTTACACTGTTATAAAATACTTTACACTATTATACAAACTGCACGCTCACTACTTTACACTGTTATACAAGCTGTACGCTCACTACTTTACACTGTTATACAAGCTGCACGCTCATTACTTTACACTGTTATACAAGCTGTACGCTCACTACTTTACACTGTTATACAAGCTGCACGCTCATTACTTTACACCGTTATACAAGCTGCACGCTCACTACTTTACACTGTTATACAAGCTGCACGCTCACTACTTTATACTGTTATACAAGCTGTACGCTCGCTACTTTACACTGTTATACAAGCTTGATACTTTACACTGTTATACAAGCTGCACGCTCACTACTTTACACTGTATACAAGCTGCACGCTCACTACTTTGCACTGTTATACAAGCTGTACGCTCTACTGTACATTACACTGTTATACAATACTTTACACTGTTATACAAACTGTGCGCTCACTACTTTACACTGTTATACATGCTCGCTACTTTACACTGTTATACAAGCTGCACGCTCACTACTTACACTTTATACAAGCTGTACACTCACTACTTTACACTGTTATACAAGCTCGCTACTTTACACTGTTATACAAGCTGCATGCTCACTACTTTACACCGTTATACAATCTGCATGCTCACTACTTTACACTGTTATACAATAATTTACCCTGTTATACAATCTGCATGCTCACTACTTTACACTGTTATACAATACTTTACACTGTTATAAAAGCTGCACTCTCACTACTTTACACTCTTATACAAGCTGTACGCGCACTAATTTACACTGTTCTACAAGCTGCACGCACACTACTTTACACAGTTCTACAAACTCGCTATTATACACTGTTATACAAGCTGTACGCTCACTATTTTACACTGTTATACAAGCTGTACCCTCACTACTTTACACTGTTTTACAAGCTGTACGCTCACTACTTTACACCACTATACAAGCTGTACGCTCACTACTTTACACTGTTATACAAGCTGTACGCTCACTACTTTACACTGTTCTACAAACTCGCTATTTTACACTGTTCTACAAGCTGCAAGCTCACTACTTTACACTGTTATACAAGCTGCACGCTCACTACTTTACACTGTTATACAAGCTGCACGCTCACTACTTTACACTATTATACAAGCTGCACAAGCTGTACGCTCACTACTTTACACTGTTATACATGCTCGCTACTTTACACTGTTATACAATACTTTACACTGTTATACAAGCTGCACGCTCACTACTTACACTGTTATACAATAATTTACACTGTTATACAATCTGCATGCTCACTACTCTACACTGTTATACAATACTTTACACTGTTATAAAAGCTGCACTCTCACTACTTTACACTCTTATACAAGCTGTACGCGCACTAATTTACACTGTTCTACAAGCTGCACGCACACTACTTTACACGGTTCTACAAACTCGCTATTTTACACTGTTATACAAGCTGCACGCTCACTATTTTACACTGTTATACAAGCTGTACCCTCACTACTCTGCACTGTTTTACAAGCTGTACGCTCACTACTTTACACTGTTCTACAAGCTGTACGCTCACTACTTTACACTGTTATACAAGCTGCACAAGCTGTACGCTCACTACTTTACACTGTTATACAAGCTGCACGCTCACTACATTACACTCTTATAAAAACTGCACGCTCGCTACTTTACACTGTTATACAAGCTGTACGCTCACTACTTTACACGGTTACACAAGTTGAACGCCTCACTGTTATATAAGCTGTACCCTCGCTACTTTACACTGTTACACAAGCTGTACGCTCACTACTTTACACTGTTATACAAGCTGCACGCTCACTACTTTACACTGTTATACAAGCTGCACGCTCACTACTTTGCACTGTTATACAAGCTGCACGCTCACTTCTTTGCACTGTTATACAAGCTGTACGCTCTACTGTACTTTACACTGTTATACAATACTTTACACTGTTATACAAGCTGCACGCTCACTACTTTACACTGTTATACAATAATTTACACTGTTATACAATCTGCATGCTCACTACTCTACACTGTTATACAATACTTTACACTGTTATAAAAGCTGCACTCTCACTACTTTACACTCTTATACAAGCTGTACGCGCACTAATTTACACTGTTCTACAAGCTGCACGCACACTACTTTACACGGTTCTACAAACTCGCTATTTTACACTGTTATACAAGCTGCACGCTCACTATTTTACACTGTTATACAAGCTGTACCCTCACTACTCTGCACTGTTTTACAAGCTGTACGCTCACTACTTTACACTGTTCTACAAGCTGTACGCTCACTACTTTACACTGTTATACAAGCTGCACAAGCTGTACGCTCACTACTTTACACTGTTATACAAGCTGCACGCTCACTACATTACACTCTTATAAAAACTGCACGCTCGCTACTTTACACTGTTATACAAGCTGTACGCTCACTACTTTACACGGTTACACAAGTTGAACGCCTCACTGTTATATAAGCTGTACCCTCGCTACTTTACACTGTTACACAAGCTGTACGCTCACTACTTTACACTGTTATACAAGCTGCACGCTCACTACTTTACACTGTTATACAAGCTGCACGCTCACTACTTTGCACTGTTATACAAGCTGCACGCTCACTTCTTTGCACTGTTATACAAGCTGTACGCTCTACTGTACTTTACACTGTTATACAATACTTTACACTGTTATACAAGCTGCACGCTCACTACTTTACACTGTTATACAATAATTTACACTGTTATACAATCTGCATGCTCACTACTCTACACTGTTATACAATACTTTACACTGTTATAAAAGCTGCACTCTCACTACTTTACACTCTTATACAAGCTGTACGCGCACTAATTTACACTGTTATACAAGCTGCACGCTCACTACTTTACACTGTTATACAAGCTGCACGCTCACTACTTTGCACTGTTATACAAGCTGCACGCTCACTACTTTGCACTGTTATACAAGCTGTACGCTCTACTGTACTTTACACTGTTATACAATACTTTACACTGTTATACAAGCTGTGCGCTCACTACTTTACACTGTTATACATGCTCGCTACTTATACTGTTATACAATACTTTACACTGTTATACAAGCTGCACGCTCACTACTTTACACTGTTATACAATAATTTACACTGTTATACAATCTGCATGCTCACTACTCTACACTGTTATACAATACTTTACACTGTTATAAAAGCTGCACTCTCACTACTTTACACTGTTATACAAGCTGTACGCGCACTAATTTACACTGTTCTACAAGCTGCACGCACACTACTTTACACGGTTTTACAAACTCGCTATTTTACACTGTTATACAAGCTGCACGCTCACTATTTTACACTGTTATTCAAGCTGTACGCTCACTACTTTACACGGTTACACAAGTTGAACGCCTCACTGTTATAAAAACTGCACGCTCGCTACTTTACACTGTTATACAAGCTGTACGCTCACTACTTTACACGGTTACACAAGTTGAACGCCTCACTGTTATAAAAACTGCACGCTCGCTACTTTACACTGTTATACAAGCTGTACGCTCACTACTTTACACGGTTACACAAGTTGTACGCCTCACTGTTATATAAGCTGTACCCTCGCTACTTTACACTGTTACACAAGCTGTATGCTCACTACTTTACACTGTTATACAAGCTGCATGCTCACTACTTTACACTGTCATACAATACTTTACACTGTTATACAAGCTGCACGCTCACTACTTTACACTGTTATACAAGCTGTACGCTCGCTACTTTTCACTGTTATACAATCTTGATACTTTACACTGTTATACAAGCTGCATGCTCACTACTTTACACTGTTATACAAGCTTCACAAGCTGTACACCCAGTACTTTACACTCTTATACAAGCTGGACGCGCACTAATTTACACTGTTATACAATCTTGATACTTTACACTGTTATACAAGCTGCATGCTCACTACTTTACACTGTTATACAAGCTGCACAAGCTGTACGCTCACTACTTTACACTCTTATACAAGCTGTACGCGCACTAATTTACACTGTTCTACAAGCTGCACGCACACTACTTTACACGGTTCTACAAACTCGCTATTTTACACTGTTCTACAAGCTGCACGCTCACTACTTTACACTGTTATACAAGCTCACTATTTTACACTGTTTTACAAGCTGCACGCTCACTACTTTACACTGTTTTACAAGCTCGCTATTTTACACTGTTAAACAAGCTGTACGCTCACTACGTTACACCACTATACAAGCTGTACGCTCACTACTTTACACGGTTACACAAGTTGTACGCCTCACTGTTATATAAGCTGTACCCTCGCTACTTTACACTGTTACACAAGGTGTACGCTCACTACTTTACACTGTTATACAAGCTGCACGCTCACTACTTTACACTGTTATACAATACTTTACACTGTTATACAATACTTTACACTGTTATACAAGCTGCACGCTCACTACTTTACACTGTTATACAAGCTGTACGCTCGCTACTTTACACTGTTATACAATCTTGATACTTTACACTGTTATACAAGCTGCATGCTCACTACTTTACACTGTTATACAAGCTGCACAAGCTGTACACCCATTACTTTACACTCTTATACAAGCTGTACGCGCACTAATTTACACTGTTATACAATCTTGATACTTTACACTGTTATACAAGCTGCATGCTCACTACTTTACACTGTTATACAAGCTGCACAAGCTGTACGCTCACTACTTTACACTCTTATACAAGCTGTACGCGCACTAATTTACACTGTTCTACAAGCTGCACGCACACTACTTTACACGGTTCTACAAACTCGCTATTTTACACTGTTCTACAAGCTGCACGCTCACTACTTTACACTGTTCTTCAAACTCGCTATTTTACACTGTTCTACAAGCTGTACCCTCACTACTTTACACTGTTTTACAAGCTGCACACTCACTACTTTACACTGTTTTACAAGCTCGCTACTTTACACTGTTATACAAGCTGTACGCTCGCTATTTTACACTGTTCTACAAGCTGCACGCTCACTACTTTACACTGTTATACAAGCTGCACGCACACTACTTTACACTGTTCTACAAACTCGCTACTTTACACTGTTATACAAGCTGCATGCTCACTACTTTACATTGTAGCAAAGTGTAATTTCTTCTTTCTTCTTCCACACTCACTCTTACAGATGCCAAAAAGCTTGTCCACGCTTTTGTCTCCTCCAGGCTGGACTACTGCAATGCACTCCTCATCTGGATCCCTGAAAAGCCTTCAGAAGCTGCAGCACATCCAGAACAGCGCTGCAAGGATCCTGTTGAAGGTGCGCAAACACAACCACATCACCCCCATCCTCAAATCACTCCGCTGGCTTCCTTACCCACCAGTGCCCATGGTGAAGCCCCCCCACCTCACTGAACTCCTCACCCCACAGACCTCCACACGTACCCTCTGATCTGCCTCAGCATATCTCCTTAAACCTCCCAGGACCAAGCTCCGTACAACGGGAGATCAGACATTCTGCCCAGCTGCTCCAGGTCTGTGGAACTCTCTCCCTGACCACCTGAGGACACCACAGACTATGGATGCTTTCAAACGTGGCCTTAAAACACACCTTTTAAGGAGAGCTTTTGATTAAACCCTTGCCTCTTTCCTTTGTTTTATTTTCATGCTCTTTATGTGTTTTTTTTAGCACTACCTGTTTTATCTTGTAGCACATTGGGATTTGCTTCAATATAAAGTGCATTACAAATTAAATGTATGTATGTAATCATCACCCTGTGGTCTCTGCTGGCAGGAAGCTGACTTCCTGTTACTCTTCAGCAGAAGGCTCCTGTGGTTAGGCCACAAACTGCGATGTGTCAGACTTTACACCACATCTTTAAGTGTTAAAACCAAAAGTCATCTTCTGTCATTCTAAATATACATGTATATTTAAAGCATTTCCAAAACATTTTCAAATGTTCAAACATTTGCAGAACATTTTGCCCAGATTCAGCCTTTAAAGATGCCTATGTAATAAAAAAATGGATAACAAATACTATTAACTGAATGAAACTGAAGTAACAATAAGTTATGCAAATTATTACCAACTAATTAATAACCTTTAGCCATATTACCAACTGACAGTAGGCTCCAGAACAGTGAGAACACTGAGGACATCACAACAAAAACAGTGTATTTCATAAAGAACGTTTCAGATGGATTTGTGGATGAGATGGTAGCCTACTCTGACTGGCTGACCTGTAAAGCCTGGTAGAAGTCCAAACAGGACGTTGGGATGCTGCCACTTGAGTACAGTGTAAGTCTTTTTCTCACAGCAGTGATCTGAATAACTTCTGAATAACTTCCCAGATTCCTGTCCATGATGTCCTCTGGTCTCCTGTTTTCCAACTTCAAGCATTTTAAACGGTCAGACAGTTCATATTTGATCTGAACACCTTCTGGATCCTCTTTTGTGTAGCGCAGCCACTTGATTTTCCCCATCTTTGGTTTAGTTTGGGACAACGTGGGAGGAAAAGGACTTGAAATCCATAAAG
Organism: Micropterus salmoides; assembly: GCF_014851395.1. Lineage (NCBI taxonomy): Eukaryota > Metazoa > Chordata > Actinopteri > Centrarchiformes > Centrarchidae > Micropterus > Micropterus salmoides. The sequence goes on from NW_024041150.1 coordinate 8,837,691, forward strand.
TCACTGTGAATCAGCTCAATCAGCTTGTATGGCATGGTCTTCCTCGCCATCCTTACTAGAGTGTAGCACAGGCACATTCTTCCTGGCTGTCTGAAGAGCTGCATGGACACGATCACATTCCATCTGTGGCCAGACTCCATGAGTTTGTGGGCAGATTGTTGACTGCATGAAGGCACAGGGCACTAAAACCAGCATTTCTGTTCTGACCTCCACATGAGTCAGAATACAGCAGCACATGCTCAGTGTCTGAAAGAGAGGACAAATACTTGAACGTGCATGTGCTGGTCTCTGACGAGCCTCGACGCCCTTCCCCTTCATGCCCCATGTAGCAGTTTGCCCCTTTGCTGCCTAATTAATAATAATTAAAAGACTGTCAGGTTGTAGGTGCTCAACTTCCTGCTCACATCACTCCACCGAGTGTTCAGCGCTGGTTCAAGCTTTGAATGAGGACTCTTCTTGGTGTCTCTTAGCTTGTCCTTTATGTTCTCAGGCCTGTGTCTGTCTGTTTTGGTGGCCATTGTATTTGTTTGTCCTGGTATTTAAACGCTGGTACCACTCACAGTACTTGCATGCATCTTTTGTGGGTTGGTGAAAGCCTAAATTGAATCTGTATTGAATATCTGCCTGTAGAAAGTGAGTTTCTCAGGTCTACTTCCGGTTGCTGGTCGCAACTTGTTTTGTTTGTTTCCTGCACTATATTGTTACTACGTTTGTCAACAAATGTTGTGTCTACTGCATGGGTGTACGATCAACAATGCTGTTGATCCGATCCTCCATGGCGGAGTGCGGTGACAGATGTACCTGGAGTATTATACAAGCTGCATGCTCGCTACTTTACGCTGTTTACACTGAAATAAAAATGTGAGGGGTGTAAATAGTTTTGTGAGATACCAACGCGTTCTCATCTCATTGCATCATAACTGATGCTTTCAGACAGCGTGACAAAGCCTAATTAGTTGACGCTAAAGGTACCCGTATGAAACGCCACCGTTTGCTACGTCACAGCAACACAAAGGAGGCTAACCGTACCTGGGAGCACATCTGGGAGCGCCTCATAGAGACGCTGAAGGTACCTTTAGCGTCAAACAACTACGCTTTGTCACTTTTTCTGAAAGCATTGGTATTAGATGTCCTGAGATGAGAACGGTCTGGAGATACTGTACATATGTTATTAAAAACTGCTGGTAGTTTAGCATCCTCAATCATTTATCAATTATTTATTTTCAATTCAATAAAATTTTATTTATATAGCGCCAAATCACAACAACAGTTATCTCACAGCACTTTTCATAAAAGAGCAGGTCTAGACCGTACTCTGTGATGTTATTTACAGAAGCCCAACAGTTCCCACCAAGAGCAGCACTAGGAGACAGAGGCAAGGAAAAACTTCCTTTAAGAGGCAGAAACCTCGAGCAGAACCATGACTCAGGGTGGGCGGCTATCTGCCTCCACCGGTTGGGGTGAGAGAGAGAGAGAGAGAGAGAGAGAGAGAGAGAGAGAGAGAGAGAGAGAGAGAGTGAGTGAGGGGGGAGGGATCATCCTTACATTCTTAAAACATCGAATTTATTACATGTTAATACATTTCACACCTTTTCTAGAGCTGATTTCATCATAACCAACAATCATCACCCTGTGGTCTCTGCTGGCAGGAGGTTGACTTCCTGTTAGTCTTAGGTGGAAGGATCCTGGTGAGGCCACAAACTGCTGTGTGTCAGACTTTACATCACATCTTTAAGTGTTAAAACCAAAAGTCATCTTCTATCATATTAAATATTTTGTAATAACAGTACATAAAGCATTTTCAAAACATTTTCAAATGTCCAAACATTTCCAGAACATTTAAAAAGCCTTTACAGATGCCTGTGTAATAATAATAATAACAGTGGTTGTCTGGCCATCAGGACAATCGGGCCAAATCCCAGTGGCCTGCAATTAATCATCTAGCAAACTTGAGACTCCGCTCCAACAGCTGTTTGGCAGCTTCACCTCTTCTTATCAAATGAAACCGTATTTTATTTTGAAAATCGACCAGATTCTTGCTGTTTTATGTCTGACTTCCTGCCCAGTGCATCTGCTTGACGGAAGCTGCGCAAAAACACACTAGTTGCTTCTCTCTGGAGCTGAGCGAGAGACACTTCTGGAACGCACTGCAGCGCTTCTGGGGTGACCACAGACTAGAATGGCTGCGATCCGCTCCGACAGCTGCGACGCAGATAGACTCAGTGAGTCTGGGGTCGAGTAAACGTGGTATTAAATGACTTGGTAGCAGGTGGGCACTGTGATGAAGCTCCGCCCTGGTCTCAAAAACTCAGTGTTCACGCTACTTTAATGGTCAGTCCCAAAAGTCAGTAGATGAACATGGTAAAGACTAGACCTGCTTTGGTATAAATAGGGTTTGTCCCATAGACCAGGGGTTTTCAAAGTGTGAGGCAGGCCTCCCCATGGGGGCTCCAAGCAGTTTCAGGGGAGGCTCAGTGAATGGAAATGAAACAATATTACATTACTTATTTTAAGTAATCAAAGTAATTCTCAAAAGGAGATCACATAGAATAGCCTACATGTATGAGAGTTCAGAGATACAGTAGTTTAGGGGAACAGTTTCCCCCCATCAGAGTCAGAAACTAATAAATGCCTTAGGACAGACCTTTTTTAAAACTATTTGGTGCAGGCGGAAGTTACATCAAACAGCAATATCAGGCTATTATGGCTCAATGTTGAGGTTCTATGGGATCAGATCATATAATCGTGATCTTATAGCCATCCAGGAATTGGGCGAAATTTACAAAGTAAACTAAACATATGACTGAACACTCCTGCCATAGACTGTATAAAAAAATGTTAGTCCACAAAAATGACCGTTTTGGTGGTTTGTGTGAAGAAGGTGGTCTGGGGTCGAGTCAAATTCCCGGCCTGAATTCTTGTGCCAGTCCACCCCTGGATAACAAATACTATTAACTGAATGAACTGAAGTAACACTTAGTTATGCAAATTATTACCAACTAATTACTAACATTTAGCCATATTGCCAACTGACAGTAGGCTCCAGAACAGTGAGAACGGTAGCATGACTGCTATGTTGATTAATATGTTGTTAAAATATTAATCCATAAATCTCTCGTTTCGGGGCACCACCGGAGTTTTAATTAGTCTACCCACTACCCAGAGTCTTCGGATCTCTGGGTAGTGTTTTAATAATTATACAGTTATTCACTAGTGATCAGTTAGTTAATAATCGCTCAATTATCTTAAATCAATCAGTCAATCTCATATCGAAGGGGTAAATTCTCATGGCAGGGACATGGAGACAGGCAATACACACACAATTCCTTTGGTTACAGTGAAATTTATTAACTAATTAAGGTAGATATAAAAATGCCTTTAAAATATACATCCAAGAAATAAACAATGGCTAAACAATGAGAATGTCGGTTCTGTTGTGGGGAGAATTTGACTCATACGGCAGAAGAGAACTAATGAAAGTAGTTATATGATACTAACTCGATTACATTTGTCTAGGAGTTTAAGGACTAAAGATAATGGACTGACAAACTATTGGAGATCACTGACCACAGAACGCAGGGTTTTGGTCTTACTGCGTGTCGCTTCTCCCAGCCGGGTTGCTGGTGAACGGCCTCCCTCTGGCAGAGATCCGTGCGTTCTCGGTTAGGACAGTTTAAAGGCCTCGGCTGGTCGCTTTCTCTGCCAGGAAATTGCTCCGGAGGTCCGCCTTTTGTCGGCTTATTGAAGAAACTTGCAGTGGGGGCCTTTACAACCCTGACTCGGGTCAGAGGTTTGGTCGTCCTTTGTTACTGCTGGCTGGCCCACGTGGCTGGGTCCGAGGAGGGATCAATGGAAGTTAGCTCAACGGATAAAGCTTAAGAAGAACTTAGTCGTTCTTGAATTAAAACTAGTGTAACTTAACGGACTGATAACTTTTGACAAAACAAAACCAGGGGCAGTCCTTTGTTCCCCTGAGGGAGGGCTTGTCTTCGGTTTGCCTGAGAGACTGTCTTCTTAACTTTAAATATGTCTAATTGAAAATCTATTTGTGCGTATTTTAATCAAAGATCTTCCCACAATCAAACCTTAATTGCCAAATGGTTATACCATTCTTAGTTTAAGCACTCGATAAAAGGTCAGTAGTTAGACCTTAAAAGGTTAGCATTTCAGAATGAATAACATCAGAGGAGAAGAATTTAACTAGCTTTCTGGATATATTGGCAGTTACATATATGGCATCAGATTATGGACAAGTAAATACAGAGCGACATTTATACATTAACGGCATTTCAGACGATGGCATGTAATACTTATTTTGTCCACTTGGGGGAGCTCTGGTTCCATGACGATAGCTTTAACCCTAAAACAATCTTCTGCTCAGAAGCTGGGAAATTTAGTTATTTAACATTAAATTCGAGCTGGAAAATGAATCGAGTATAGGATGACATTTATTTATCATTTCTAAAGGAAGTGTCAGAAAGTGTTGGGAACAGAGCATTGGTTACAACATAAAATGAATAAAGGTCAGGGGTCCTTGCTGAAAATTAAAACACTGCAAAATTAACTTATTTAGATTCTTTTCAACAACAAATAACACCAACATGGCAACATAACTGTTGTGGTGGCAGCCCGGCTGACCCAGCCAACGAACCGCACCTGCATCCCATCAGCAACCTCGTCAGCTTGCCACACCTGCCAGTAATCACCTCATCCCTGCCTGTATTTCAACCCCGGTTCTCCACGCCACTCTTGCTTGATTGTCGTTGCTCCTTACCCGGTGCCACCTCTGTGTTCAGGCTCTCATGTTTCTTGTCTTCTCACATTTTCCCTGTGCTTAGTCTCCGTTATCTCTAACTCTGTCTCTCTGTCTGTTTCCCTCCCAGGTTCACTCACCCCCGTCCTCCGTTCAGTCGGCTGGGCTCATCCTCCGGTCCTCTCCTCCTCGGACTTCCCCCACGGCGTCCTCCCTGTTCTCCCTCGCCTCCTCACTTACTCGGCCCCAGTGTTCCCCGGCTCCCTGGTCCCAGTCTCCTCGGTTCCCCGTGCCTGTGTTTCCCTGGCTTCCACCTCTCCCTCCACTCCAGTTCCTCTAACGCTTTTTCCCCTCAATAAACCTCCTTCCCTCTGAACGTTGCATTTGGGTCCTCTCTGTCCCCACATCACACGTAACATGTCTTTACTGCAAACTATGCACGGAGCATCTCCATCTCGGAGAGTGAATATTATTAAATCTGCATCACCAGACCTTTTGGTAGCGTTATGCGAAATAGCTTACAATGTTTTAAAAGGTAAAATTCCTTTAAATAAGACACAGTATCAAAAATTTAAAAAGAAGACCTCCGGCACACGAGTCAATTCGAGAAAATGTCAAATGACCTGGATCGTACTCTAAAAGACATTCTGGATCAAAAGACTGAAGATCTTCATGAAAAAGCAAAAAAATATTCCATCGCATTGCAGAGATTTCTCACCATGGTAAAACAAGGAGAAAAAGACCAGAACACACTAACTTTGCCAATGCCGGTCGCTGAGGATTTTCAGTCTTCAGAGCAGAAGAATCAAGCAGGAAGAGACTTTTTTTTTTTGAAGAACAGCAGGAATAAAGCTCAGAATATTTTGGATAAAATGTCCTCCTCAAAAAACATATCTGCATGGACTGAACGTGTTTAACGGTAATGTTATTAAAGGGTCTCATGTGTATGATTTGATAAGAGGAGTAACTGCTTCTCACAACGTGTCTGACAGCCAGAGACCTACAGGTTGGAATAAATATCTGCAATCGTTGGCTATATTGAATATACCTTTATCAGTTGTACCAAATCAACAGGTCAAAAGAAAACTTTAGAAAAATTGAGACTTTTGGAGAATCTTCTCCTCTTATTACTGGTCCACCATCTACACCTCTTGTTACCAGAGGGCATCGATTAGCAAACCATGAAACAAGTCCCTTTTTTATCTCCTGAAATGCGACTGAGTGATTGGATAACTTTTTAATTGTATATCGTTATCAGTTTTAAATAAATACATAGAGACATAACTTTATCATTTCAAAGTGTTTTTATTTATATCACCAGAATAACAAAAAAGCTTGTCGTACACGTTTCAATTTATAAATCATTTTGATAATGAATGGCACACAACTTCTAATATTATTATACACATTTAAAAGAATCTGATACTTGGACACACTGGTTACATTCTGCATAATTATTTTGACCACATACAACCGAGGGTCGTATTTTTTTTCACAAATTTGCACACCATAAAATCATTGCATGACCGTTTATTACTACATTTAGTCATTACATTGTCATAAGATAACCCTCTATCCATGTGGTAAAGAAATAACACACAATGCTGACCGCACACTACAGAATCCACATCTTACAATTACTGTTGAGAAAGATAGAAAAGGATTCAGGAAAATGTGAGTATACCGGAGAGTTCCCAAAACTGTCAAAGAATGATCCCACACCCTGCTTGTCGATATAGATAGTGACCCAGTGTTGTCCACCCAGGTGGGAGGGGTCTGTGTTTACCACCAACATGGCAGGTCTCTTTTTAATAACTGATTTAGGAAGCTGGTCACTAGCAAATACTCAAAGAAAGACGCCTTGCTTCACTACCTTATCAAGTACTTTTGACATTTCTATTGTATTCATACTATCGTTTGTTAAAGTTAGAAAAAGTCACTGAGAACCTGTCTTCTTGATGATATCTCAATTATAGAATCATATGTGGCGTAAATAACCGCATTTATTGTGCGTTGAAGCAGATTTCTAAAAATTTTTAATGCGCAATATATGGTCTCCTCCCTCCCCTGTCTCTCTCCTTCCATCCCTCTCTTTTTCTCTCTGTTCCTCTCCTGCCTGCCTCTCTCTCTCTCTCTCTCTCTCTCTCCTTCACCCCAACCGGTGGAGGCAGATGGCCGCCCACCCTGAGTCATGGTTCTGCTCGAGGTTTCTGCCTCTTAAAGGAAGTTTTTCCTTGCCTCTGTCTCCTAGTGCTGCTCTTGGTGGGAACTTTTGGGCTTCTGTAAATATCATCACAGAGTACGGTCTAGACCTGCTCTTTTATGAAAAGCGCTATGAGATAACTGTTTTTGTGATTTGGCGCTATATAAATAAAATTGAATTGAATTTCTTTACAAACAGGCTTGCTGACATAATGTTAACCCGAAAGTCGTCTACAGTGTTGCGCATTAAGCTAAATTTGTTTTTAGATCTTATGAATTTTATCTTGAGGTCTACTCCATTTATCATTAACTTGTCTTGAAAAAACAAGTCAGAATGTAAAGGGGATATTAGCTCCACTACACGGCCGCATTGTGTGTACTCCATTCTTTTAACTAGTCCCTCATTGCGTCCTCCAGCCGTACAGAAACGTATTGTTTAGATCCAGGTTGTCCTCTGTACTAGCTGGAATGAAAAATTCAAGGGGTGCAGTCTGATACCGCTGCTAGAGGAGGGAATTTGACGTAGACGCATTTCCCAATACTTGTTTGTGTTAACGGCACCATAAACAGGTCTAGCTCCGACTTGACGCACTCTTGTGACAGGTTATGTACCAACGACATTCTCTTAGAAAATGTCTCTTGTCTTCTGACGTTTAGTCGACTTGCTTCTCCTTGCTTGTTTATTTTTTCTAGTCTTGGTATGAGTCTTCTTATTTGTTGTCTACGCCTCTTTGGTGGGGAGCACTCTCTTTTCCCAGGAGGTCATTTTATTGGTTGGGGGTCCACGGCCACTGTACCCGACCCCTCTTGATGTCTGTTCATGATATTAGTAATAACATCCGTAGCTATGTTCTTAGCGGCTGTCTAAGGGGCAAATGTAAATCCTTTCTTGAATAAGGGGAATGCTAATCTAAACAATCCCCTAAAGATACCCCCTAACCCTGCACCATACTGAGCACCGAGCCCGCTGTATCCTGGTAAATCACCACCTGCTTGGGCTATAGAATATGCAACGTACTTATCCGCATTATGAGCATATGGATGGTACATGTTTGCTACTTGTCTAATTCTGATATTTTACGGGTCGAAAGTGTAGCTTTATTTTCACTTTGCTGTACGTAAAAGGGATATGTTGATTCTGATCTGTCTTGAGAGAAATCTCGATACTATCAATGTGTTTTGCAGAGCCTCAGGTAGTGTGGTCTGTCATAAGTATTTGTGATCATATGGTTGTTTGGCCCCGATATATGTACTATTCTTAAAAGAGGGACGTAAATATCCCCTACCGTTTGATGATCAACAATATCGGTATAAACAAAAATATTATACATCCCTACGTTAACATCAGCAGGATGTGGTGCCAAATACGGCATCTTTGTCAACACTGTGTTAGTTCGCGGCTGAGATCTAAATGTTGCAATTCCCTTGTGAGTTTTAAAAGCCACTCTGGGGATAAATCCCAACATTTGTGCAAGTTTTCCTTGAAACATTAATTCTACGTCTCTTGTTGGTAATATGCTTACTCTGTTGGTAATGTTGTTGTAATCAAGCTCAATGTGACCCATGTCATTTTCAGATAAACAAGTGTTTAGTTCAGCTATTATCTGTGACATTGTTGTATAGAACCCCTGTGTCGCTGATAGAACTACCCTCTTGTTGGATTTTTTTATCAAACACAACACATTTTTAGACTTCTGATGAAAACGATTTCCATGTTTTTGGATATTGTATTTCTATCAAACCCACCTCATATGCTGATTTAAAGTGTAGGCTTGGATAGTTTCGTTCTAAAGTTTGCTATTGTATTGATTGGGTAAAATAATGCAGACGAGTTGCTGGGCAGGGTGAGAAAAAAATCCTCTGTATCCATTTATACGTGTGTTTGTAAGCTGCTAAGGTAGCTGAATGACCTGTTTTTCCAAAATCCACAAGTTAAATTTAACTGGCCATACGACCCATTTGACTAACACCATGTCCCTGCCTTGTCTTTTCTTTCTAGATAAAATCTTTTCTATTTAAAATGTTTTTATATATAATAACTTTTTGCATCTCTTGCTCATAAAATGTCCCCTGTAATATTTCACCATCATAGTCTTTTAACCTGTAAACAGGAGGGTCCCTTGACAGGCATTCCTTCACAGTGAAATATTCATCAGTATAATTTTGCTCATAACCTCTTTTAAACAAGTGAGAGTGTGAGCGTGAGTGGTTGTTTGTCTATGTGTGGCCCTGCGATGGACTGGCGACCTGTCCAGGGTGTACCCCGCCTTGTGCCCAATGTCAGCTGGGATTGGCTCCAGACCCCCCGCGACCCTGTATGCAGGATAAGCGGTTGACGATGGATATCTGTCCAGAGGTGCCAATTCAGGACATCATACTGCTAATGGGGAATGACTCATGCACTTCTTTTGGCCAGGGATGAAATCAGATGTAGCTAGGTTTTGTCGTAGTTGTAATGTATGTCAGATGGTAGGTAAACTAAACCAGGTTATTCGGGAGGAATAACAGCTGGGACCTGAAGACTACTCTGTCTCAACCTCATCAGGCTGAGAACTCAAGTCGGGGATCTCCACTTCCTTTAAGTCAGCTTCAGGGACATAAGGGCGCGGGGGGCGATTCCAGTGATGGATTTTGATCATGTTTTAATTGACTGGGTAGGCCCCTTACTAAGAGCGGAAATCAGTACCTACACAGTTATGTGCACCTCTACACGTTTTCCCGAAGCCATTCCACTTCGCATCTGCTAGCGTCATAGTAAAAACCCTAACTAAGTTCTTTTCTACATTTGGTTTACCGCGGGTAATACAGTCCGACAGAGGTACAAACTTCCAGTCCAACCTATTTAAACAAGTGTTCAAAACACTGAACGTGCAGCATGTTGTTTCTGCTTACCATCCTGAGTCGCAGGGTGCATTAAAACATTGGCATCAGACGATAAAGTCCATGCTTCGGAAATGTTGTGAAGAGAATGAGACAGATTGGGATGAAGGGGTTCCCTTCGCATTGTTTGCCGCTCGTGAAGCTGTACAAGAATCATTAGGTTTCAGTCCTGCACAGCTTGTGTTTGGTCACACACCCCGTTGGCCACTTAAAGTGCTACAAGACCAGTTCTTGTCTCTCGCATCATCGCCAACCAAAAATGTGTTAGACTATGTTATTCAATCTTTGGGTCCACTGAAACTCCAAAAACCCTCGGACACTACAGAGAAACCAGGACATGTCTGTCCGCAGGCCACTTTGATCCAGTTATACTCTAGACCCACCTGCGCGTTTACAGGTGGACACCGTGTAAATATTAGCTAAAAACAAAGAAAAAGAAAACAGGACAGTCAAAGTTACATTGCAGAGTAAGTTATCAATCTACTAATTAAAGAAAGTGATAAAAAGAAAAATCTTAAATATTTAATTAAAAGCAGTGGTAAAAAGAAAAGTATTGAGTCTCAATTTAAAAGAACTGACAGTTTCAGCAGACCTGCAGTTATCTGGGAGTTTGTTCCAGATATATGGAGCATAATAACTGAACGCTGCTTCAGCGTTTAGATTTAACTCTAGGGACAGAAAGCAAACCTTCCCCAGACGACCTGAGAGGTCCGGATGGTTCGTAACAAAGCAGAAGATCAGAAATGTATTTTGGCCCTAAACCATTTAGTGCTTTATAAACTAACAGCAGGATTTTAAAATCAATTCTTTGACATACAGGAAGCCAATGTAAAGACCTCAGAACTGGAGTGATGTGATCCACCTTTTTGGTCTTAGTGAGGACTCGAGCAACAGCGTTCTGAATCAGCTGCTGCTGTCTGATGGATTTCTTAGGGAGCCCCGTAAGGACACTGTTACAGTAGTCGAGTTGACTAAAGATAAATGCATGGATAAGTTTTTCCAAGTCCTTTAATCTGTGATATATTCTTCAGGTGATAGTAGGCTGACTTTGTAATTGTCTTAATATGGCTCCTCAGATTCAGGTCTGACTCCATGACTACACCAAGATTTCTGGCTTGATTTGTGGTTCTTAACATTACAGATTGAAGTCGAGCGCTGACTTTCAATCGTTCCTCCCTGGCTCCAAAAGCAATAACTTCAGTTTTATCTTTGTTCAATTGAAGAAAATTCTGGTACATCCAATCGTTGACCTGCTCAATACAGTTACTCGGCACCCGTATGGGATCATAGTGCCCTGGTGAAATGGTTATGTAAATCTGTATGTCATCTGCATAATTTTGGTAACATATTTTGCTGTTTTTCATAATCTCAGCCAGTGGAAGCATGTAAATGTTAAACAAAAGAGGCCTCAGAATGGAGCCTTGGGGAACTCCACATGTCATTTTTGTCAGCTCAGATGTGTGTTTACCTATAGACACAAAGTGCCAGAAAGTCCAACCCAGTTTTCAAGTCTGTCTAGTAATATGTTGTGGTCGACCGTGTCGAATGCAGCACTGACATCCAATAATACTAAGAAATTCTGCCACTGTCAGTGTTTAAATGGATGTCATTGAAGACCTTAACAAGAGCCGTCTCAGTGCTGTGGTGTGGTCGAAAACCTGACTGGAAGACATCAAAACAGTTATTTAGTGCCAAGAAAGCACTAAACTGTTGAAAAACAGCCTTTTCAATGATTTAACTTAAAAATGGGAGATTTGATATGGGCCTATAATTGCTCATTAGTGACCTGTCTAGATTGCTCTTTTTTAAGAGTGGCGTAATGACTGCAGTTTTCAGGGTATGTGGGATTACAATGTTTAAACTGTATTGTGTGAACTTCACGTCACAGCTTTAGTGATGTCACTGAGCAATGTTAGGTAGATACTAAAAAATCTGCTCCCTTTTATAACCTGATCTCTCAAACAACAGGTTTCGCTCTGAAGAATGGAAGGTCTCTACATTAACAACAGCTCACAGGACCAAAGCTACGATTACAGCAGCACCACCTCCAACTACCAGAATAACAACAAGCTTGATGAGTATCGTGAAAAACTTGATTTCATCTTAAATGTGGTCACATACATAATCGTTGCTGTCGGCCTTCCTCTGACCCTGGTGGCCATCTATGCTCTTTATTCTATGGTATGTACATTCTGACTGAGAATTATTTATTTCCTTTCTGTGTGGTTTGTCTGTCTACAGTCTGTCTGTCTGTAAAGGATCTGGATCTTGTTTGGGGGCTAGGTGTCAGGGGGCTGGGACAAAGGCTTGGAATGATCTATAACCTGACAGGAACAATTGACTCCAGAATTCAAATGTCCATGAAGCTGATTGGACCCTAAACACATGCAGTTTCCATGTGTGGCTCCATTCCAGCCTTCTCTTAAACCATTGAGCTTAATGACTGTATCAATTTCTTTGCCTCCAGTACTTATTTGTGCGATCCTCCCTGAAATGCTGATTCAAGGAGGAGAGGGGCTCACCTTGCAAACACAAACATGAGGCTCAAACTGCAACTCCAGTCTGGTGCGTCTGTCTGATAAATCCAGTGTGTTTGAGCCAGAATGCTTCATATCTGTGGCTGAAAAACTGCTGCAGAAGCTGCAGGAAATCTGGCCCTTAGTCTTGTTCCTGCACTGATTGGCCAGTGGGTCATATCGGAGATTTCTGTTGGATGAAAAAGTCAGAAATGGCTCTGACTGCAGCTGCTGGACAGAGCAAGATGACAGATTTGGGAGGAGGTGGACTTCACAACATGTTTCCAACTGCTTCTTGACTTTTACCAATGTTTTCCTGCAGGTGAGAAGTGAACATGTTGCTCCCATCTACCTCATCCACCTTCTCATTACTGACAGCCTTCAGTTCTGCTGCATGATCGTTGACGTGACACCAAATGAGGATTCGAATATAAAGAAAATCTTCTATTTTATTTACCTCTCTGCTGTGTTGGCCAGTGTTTTCTTCATGGTCTGCATCTCCCTGGAAAGGTATCTATCTGTCTATCCAGTATGTGTGTAGCTCCTTCTGTGTCTGAACATTATATTAGTTTATAACTCTGAAGCTCCTCAAAGACTTTGTGTCCATCTCGTATTACAGGTATTTGGTCATCGCCCACCCACTGTGGTACCGCTGCAGACGAACCATCAAGACCTCTGTGGTGATCTGGGTCCTGGTCTGGGTCCTTTCTGTTGTCTGTGGCTTCCTTAATTTTTTCATTGAGCGTGTGGTCAGATACATACTCTTCATCATCCTCCTCCTTCCCTTCCCTCTGTTAATATTCTCCCTGGTTGGGACCCTCAAAGCCCTGTCTGCTACCATCTCGGTCCCCTCTGATGAAAAACGATGAATTGTGGGAATTTTGGTTCTGGTGCTGCTTATTTACACTCTGCTGTTCCTGCCAGACATCATTTGGTTGCTAGAAGCTCTGAAAGTAAACTATGACGAGACCCTCTACTTCCTGTCTTTCATCTTCATCAGGCTGATTCCACTTGCAGACTTGGTCCTGTATGTCTTTATGAGGAAAGGGCTCATAGACAAGCTTTTGGCCTCTGTGTGTTGCTGCAGAATGGACAGCAATGATATCAGCTGTCCATCAGTATGAATGATGAAAACATTTCCACAGTCAGCTTCATTTGACAGAGAAAGAGGGAGAGAGAAAAGGGGAGGAAACAGGAGGAGAAATCTTATTTCTTCTTCCTAAATCTTTATTTGGACTGTTGTTTGGATGTTTAACAGAGGGAGAGCATCTCAACACATCTTTAGCACTTTTTACTTTCTCACATTTTAATTTAGTTCTTTACTGATATATTTTTACCCAAAACTGTGTTAGTTTTGCTATGTATTATTTATTTTATAAAAAATTCCACATTGGTTGTTTCTTTATTTAATCTGAGACTTAGAAATGCCCTGCTGTCAAAAAACATTTCAGTTGAAAGAAAAATTTGTTATTCCTAAAAACGGAAGTTCATTCTGCACATTAGATAATTACTCCTGCTTCTCTGGATTTTTTTGGAATTTTTTTTCTCTCTATTTCATATTGATCATTACTTGCAATGTTGACTATTATCACCCTTTTTAACCTGTTACCTTAGTGACAACCTCTGATAAGAGTGCTATAAGTAAGCATAATGAACTAAAACTTCCTGCTTTCTTACAGTGCAGACGCTTTGCTGCTTGCTCTTGCCTCTCCTTACATTCTTTTGCTTAAATTCTTTTTTTTCTCCCGCTAGAAATCAGCAGCTCTTGGATACTTTTAAATCACTGGGACTGTCAGATAAAGTTGTCTCTTGCCATACTTTAAAACCTTTTATGATCTTAGTGCTATGCGAGTGTGGCCTATCAATAGCACTAGCCTGTACTGCAGTGACTGAAGTTATAGCTAATGCTAATTAGCAACAAGATGCCACGGACGACTTCTACAAACTTTTACAGAAAACTGCAGTGCTGGAAACCAAGATCCACAGGTTAGAAGTGAATGTGGAAGTGAATGGACTATGTGGGAATGACACCACTTTACCGTGGACCCAAAACAGTGGAAGTAGTGGAACATAATTTAGGATAATAAACACAAATGTTCTATTTCTGCAAAGAACGCCTCATATGTTGGATAGTTCAGGAATCATATTTATTAATACTTTCATACAGTGCAATTTATTCTGATAAATAAGGCGAACAGGAGACAAATTACATTTAAATTCATGCCGTTTTCAATGCGTCAATCGAGCAAATACGAGAGCATCGATTTGACCCAGAGTTCCGTCACTGAAGCATCCCCAGCTGAATGATGGTCCACAATGGCTTTATTCAGGGGAAAATAGGATGATACTGTAGCTCCATAAACCTGAATACACTTTACAACTGGAGCTACACGGGTTGATCTAACACGGGTTCTCAGCCCCTCGACCCACAAGCTGGCAAGGTGCTTGACCTCGTTCTTGTCTGAAACTGTGCCACAGAGTGGCACACCTCTACATGTGTCTGACCACTATTTTATTCAGTTCACGGTATGGCTACAGGAAAAGCCCATTCTTCCAACACCATTGGTTTCACACCACCGCAACCTCCGCAACCTGTCTCCCGCTCACTTTGCCTCAGATGTAGCTTCCGCTCTACCCTCCCTCAACACATTTTCCTCACTTGAGGTCAGTGATGCCACACAATCTCTGTGCTCTACACGAAGCTTGTGCCTGGATAGCCTGTGTCCTCTATCAACCAAGCCTGCTCGCCCAAACCAGCCCCACCCGTGGCTAACTGATACCATCCGTGGGCTCCATACTGATCTCAGAGCGGCTGAAAGAAAATGGCGAAAAACCAAAGACCCCGCTGACCTTAAGGGCTACCAATGGCTCCTATCCTCCTTCTCAACAAGCATCAGTGCTGCCAAAACTGCGTTCTATTAAGACAGAATAAGCAGTGCCACTGACTCAAGGAAATTATTTTCCACTTTTAAAGCGCTACTAAATCCTCCTCCACCTCCACCACCCACAAACTTGTCTGCTGATACCTTTGCTGCCTTCTTCACAGGCAAAGTGGAGGCTATAACTAGCTAATTCTTTGAAACACTCAAACTCAACCATTGTAGCAGTCCTACTACATCTTTTCCCCTGCCCTTCAAGGTCATTGGTTGTTCCCTCTCCTCGTTTACTCCTCTCACAGAGAGTGAAGTATCAGAACTCTTGACCAGTAGCCGTCCAACTACATGAATTCCTCTCAGGGAATGACCTCCTAGATCCATATCAGTCTGGTTTTAAGAGGGCCCACTCTACTGAAATGGCTCTTCTGTCTGTAACAGAAGCCCGAAGGTCAGCTAAAGCTCCAGCCCAATCCTCAGTTCTTATCCTGCTTGACCTATCAGCTGCCTTTGACACAGTTAAACACAGGATCCTGCTATCCGCTCTCTCAACAATGGGCATCTCGAGTAAAGCACTCCTGTGGTTCGAATCCTACCTCTCGGGGCGTTCCTAGAATGCTTTGTGGCAAGGACAATTATCCTCCTCCCACTGCCTCTCCACAGGGGGGCCCCAAGGCTCAGTGCTTGGGCCCCTTCTCTTCTCATATACACCACCTCACTGGGGCCGATCATTCGCTCGCACGGCTTCTCTTACCACTGCTACGCAGACGACACGCAACTCTACCTATCCTTCCCGCCAGGCGATCCCACTCTCTCGATGCAGATCACGGACTGTCTATCAGACATATCTGCATGGATGAAGGCTTGCCACCTTCAACTAAATCTCTCTAAGACTGAACTCTTGGTCATTCCAGCCAAGCAATCTATCCACCATAACATCAAACTACATATTGACTCCGCAAGCATCACTCAAACCAAGGTGGTGAGAACTTGGGTGTCATGATTGATGACCAGCTGTCCCTTTCAGACCATGTTGCTAATGTCTCTCGGCCATGCTGCTTTGCTCTATACAACTTAACCCTTGTGTTATCTTCGGGTCAATTTGACCCTTTTGAAATTCTTTTGTATGAAAATATGGTTTTATTTCATAAAATTACACCAAAATAACATGGATGCTTCCACACTACGCTCTAAACAACAAACAAAATGATCACTACTTTCACTGAATTGTGGGTATTTTATTCAAATGTGTTCCATATTTGGTCTTCCCGGGTCAGATTTGACCCGTGTTGCAAAAGGGTCAATAAGTCACGGTTTTTGGTTTTCAGCAGATGAAATCCCCCCCCCCCACACACACACACACACCCACCACACACATACACATACACACACCCACTGATTCTCGCTGGAGTATATCCATCCAATAAAGATCCACTGGAATCCTCTGGTCAAGCAATTTTTGGGGCCACAATGTCCCTCAAAATGTTCCACATTATCTCATTCGGTTTGACGATCGAGATAGAAGACAGCACACCGTGCACTGACAAACTCGCTGCCATTCGTGATGTATGGACAAGTGGGTGTGTCTCCTGCAGCAGATGTACAACCCGGGAGCTGATGTGACTGTGGAAGAGTGTGAAGATCTGGACAGCGTGCAATGCCAGGACCAGCTATGCATTCAACATGCAAGTGTACACTGGCAAACCTGCTGATGGACAGCCAGAAAAAAACAGGGCAAGTGTGTGGTTCTTGAGATGGCAGAAGGTCTCCGTGGAAATTTTTTTTACATGTAAATGCTCCGTACTTGTATAGCGCCTTTCTAGTCTTTTCGACCACTCAAAGCGCTTTTACACTACCTGCATTCACCAGTCACTCACATTCATACACTGAGCCTAAGTGCTGAAACGGAAACTAACATTCACACACTTCATACACTGGCGGAACAGCCACCAGGGGAAATTCGGGTTCAGTATCTTGCCCAAGGACACTTCGACACGCAACCAGGGGAGCCGGGGATGGTACCACCGACCTTCCGATTACACGGCCAACCCGCTCTACCTCCTGAGCCACAGCCAAGAAATCCAGACAGATGGACCCTCTACCTCCGCAGCAGCTTCTACTAACCCAGCTGCAGCCACAAGGAAGAGGTGCCGATTCTGCACTGGCAGAGTGATCTCAAAACCTGCATCAGGTGCCAAAATTGCATGGCAAACATTTGCAAAAAACATGCCATTACCACCACACACTGCCTATCATGCAAATGATAGCACATTCACACAGAGACACACACCTGCACTTACACATGTAAGTAATAAACATGTATATTATACAAGTTTTGAAATGTTGAAGTTTTAAGTTTTAGAAATAAATGTTGACTGTTCTATGTAAATGAATTTATTTAGCTCTTTATTTACTCTGGTATTTGTGAATAAAATTCCATCAAATGTTGACCTAGGAATATATATCAGTCTGTGATTATCCAAAATATATATATAAAATTTCTGCTGGTTTCCTAAAAAAATTTAAAATTTAATGTAATGAGGTTTATTGAAGTGTAAATGAATTGGTGTGAGCTGGAATAAAGTTTGCTGACATTGTGTAACACAGAATTGGGTGATCATTTTTTACATTATGCTTTAGAAACAAGCAAACCAGACCGGGTCAGTTTTGACCCATAAGGACAACAGGTGTGTATATGTGCTACCATTAAAATAAGCAATGCTTCTAAAACAGTATCCTGACTCAACTTTGACAAATACCAGTCTGTGATAGTCCATCAACTTATAGTCCTCTGATTTATACTATTAGTCAAGATAACTTAGAGTTTCTGCATTTTTTAACTAAAAAATAAGATAAATGAGATTGATTGACCATGAATTCCAAGAAGAAGTGTAGAAAGTGGTAATGAGTTAGAATGGAGTTGGCTAAGAAGGTGTAACACAGAATTGGGTGATAAGTTAAACTGGATGCTTTAAACCAAGCAACTGGACCGGGTCAACTTTGACCCGGGAGGGACACAAGTGGGATTATTTGCAGTCATTAAAAATAATGAATTGGTTTAAAAACACTATCCAGACCAAACTTGACATATACTAGTCTGTGATAATCCATCACATAGTCCTCTGATCTTAACTATTATTCAAAAGAATTCATAATTTCTGCTTTTTTTAGCTTATAAATTTCGTATAGTTTCATAAAAATGAGACATATTGACCATAAATTCCATCAAGAAGTGTAGAACTAGTGGTAATGAGTTGAATGGAGTTGGCTAAAGGTTAATACAGAATTGGGTGATAAGTTAAACTGGATGCTTTAAAACCAGGCAAACCGGACCGGGTCAACTTTGACCCGGGAGGAAAAAAAGTGCATGGTTGACGGGAAGAAAACACAGGGTTAAGGAAAATCAGGCCCTACCTCACTCAGTACGCCCCCAGCTTCTGGTACAGGCCATGGTTATCTCTCGCATCGACTATTGCAATGCCCTCCTAGCAGGTCTCCCAGCTTGTGCAGTGAAACCTTTACAAATGGTTCAGAACGCAGCAGCGCTGTTTTTGATCAGCCCAAAAGGACTCATGTCACTCCATTACTCAGTGAACTCCACTGGCTCCCCGTGGCCCCAGAATCAAATTCAAGTCACTAGTGCTTGCACACAGAGTGACTACTGGTCTGCACCCATCTACCTTAACTCCATAATACAACTTACGTTCCTTCTCGACCGCTACGCTCCTCCAACGAACGCCGCCTGGCTCTGCCATCCCTTCACACAAAGCAATCCCAGTCCTGGCTATTCTCATCTGTGACACCACGATGGTGGAACGAGCTATCACCGCCACAGAGCAGGGGCGTCCCTCTCTAACTCAAGAAGCTCTTGAAAACTCATCTCTTCCGAGAACACTTCCTCTTATAACACCTCTACTCCTACCTCTAACATGCACTTCCTGTGCTCGTCTTCTATCCCCTACAATGATCTTGTATTGATTGCACTTTTTTAGGGCCCGCGCCGCGTGTGAGGTCCCTATTGAATTTGCTCGGATTATTTATTTTTTTTTTTTTTTTTTTTTTTTTTCTGCAAAGTAGGCTCAACTGACATGGCCTAAACATTCTCGAAAACTCACCAAAATTTGCAAACATGTCAGAACCGGTGAAAAATTTCGTATTCTACAAGTTTCGCACATGGGCGTTGCAAAATGACTCGCTAGCGCCACCTAGAAAATTGGAAAAATTAGCCCCTCGTTCACGTTCAACCTACATTACGAAATTTTCTGGGGACATGTATCATATCAAGACGCACAAAAAAGCCTCAAGAACCCATAGCCTAAAGTCAACAGGAAGTCGGCCATTTGAATTTTACGGCCATTTTTGGATGATTTACACACTTCGTACTTTAACGAACTCCTCCTAGGGATTTAGTCCGACCGACCTCAAATTTCTGCTGTGCCTTCTAAAGGCATTGACGATGAAAAGTTGTGCTATTTGCGCGTTTTCGTCAATGGGCGTGTCCGTGGCGTCGATGATTCGCCATGAAACAGGAAGTTGTTGTAACTTCAGTGTACATGCTCACATCTGGACCAAACTGTACATGTAGGATGAGAGTCCCGCCCTGAACACATGTACATGCCGACATTCACCCACAGTCATAGCGCCACCTGCTGGCAACAGAAAGTGACCTTTAACGAAGCAGCCCCCGCCGCACGTTTCACCTACGTGCACGAATTTTCTGTGGTACGTGTATCTTGTCCAGACGCACAAAAAAGCCTCTTGGAGCCATAGCTAAACCCAACAGGTCGGCCATTTTGAATTTTACGTCAAATTTTGGATGATTTACACACTTCGTACTTTAACGAACTCCTCCTAGGGATTTAGTCCGACCGACCTCAAATTTGCTGTGCCTTCTAAAGGCATTGAAGATGAAAAGTTGTGCTATTTGCAAGTTTTCGTCAATGGGCGTGTCCGTGGCGTGGCGTCAAAGATCAACTCTTCGCCATGACACGG
This sequence comes from Micropterus salmoides, assembly GCF_014851395.1. Taxonomy (NCBI): domain Eukaryota; kingdom Metazoa; phylum Chordata; class Actinopteri; order Centrarchiformes; family Centrarchidae; genus Micropterus; species Micropterus salmoides. The sequence continues at coordinate 8,857,907 of NW_024041150.1, forward strand.
AAGTTGTCGTAACTTCAGTGTACATGCTCACATCTGGACCAAACTGTACATGTAGGATGAGAGTCCCGCCCTGAACACATGTACATGCTGACATTCACAGACAGTCATAGCGCCACCTGCTGGCAACAGGAAGTGACTTTTAACGAAGCAGCCCCCGCCGCACGTTTACCTACGTGCACAATTTTCTGTGGTACTGTATCTTGTCCAGACGCACAAAAAGCCTCTTGGAGCGATGCCCTAAAATCAACAGGAAGTCGGCCATTTTGAATTTTACGTCAAATTTTGGATGATTTACACACTTCGTACTTTAACGAACTCCTCCTAGGGATTTAGTCCGACCTCAAATTTTGCTGTGCCTTCTAAAGGCATTGAAGATGAAAAGTTGTGCTATTTGCAAGTTTTCGTCAATGGGCGTGTCCGTGGCGTGGCGTCAAAGATCAGCTCTTCGCCATGACACGGAAGTTGTCGTAACTTCAGTGTACATGCTCACATCTGGACCAAACTGTACATGTAGGATGAGAGTCCCGCCCTGAACACATGTACATGCTGACATTCACAGACAGTCATAGCGCCACCTGCTGGCAACAGGAAGTGACTTTTAACGAAGCAGCCCCCGCCGCACGTTTTACCTACGTGCACGAATTTTCTGTGGTACGTGTATCTTGTCCAGACGCACAAAAAAGCCTCTTGGAGCGATGCCCTAAAATCACAGGAAGTCGGCCATTTTGAATTTTACGTCAAATTTTGGATGATTTACACACTTCGTACTTTAACGAACTCCTCCTAGGGATTTAGTCCGACCGACTTCAAATTTGTGCTGTGCCTTCTAAAGGCATTGAAGATAAAAGTTGTGCTATTTGCGAGTTTTCGTCAATGGGTGTGTCCGTGGCGTGGCGTCAGAGATCAAGTCTTCGCCATGACACAGGAAGTTGTTGTAACTTCAGTGTACATGCTCACATCTGAACCAAACTTTACGTGCTTGATAACTCTCCCACCCCGCTATGGAGGACCGATCCTGACACAGTCAGAAATAAATACAGAAATAAATAAATGCTCAATAAATAAATAAGCATCCAATTAAATACACAAAAAAATAAGTAAATAAATAAATGTAGGTAGTAATTAAATTATACAAGGAGACATAAATGTATATATTTTAATTAGTGCCTTTACTTATTCACCTTTGTTATAATTACCTTATTTGTTTATTCAACTTTATTTATTACTAATTTTTTTAATGTATTTATTTATGTGTGTGTTTTAATATTTTTGTCTGTTTTATTCTTCCTTTGTATTTATTTACCTTATTTATTTTCACCCATGGTATTTATTTCGCCTGTCTTTTTAAATTTTGTATGCATTTCTGCCTCATTATGCAAATGAGGAGGGCTGTGTCTCAAGGGGTCATCTTCTCTGCTATTGGTGGACCAGTCAGACAGGAAGCTCCTACTCTGCCTGCAGACATCAACGATCTTGCCCCTACACAGTCAGATGGCTTCCTTCAGTGCGCTGAGGTGTTTAACAACTCTGAAGACAATACTACCAGCAATGTCTTCCTTCTCTTTTCACGTAGACGCTCCGACAGACAGTGCTTTCAGTTTGCTGCATGCATGGACACAGAACTGCGGTATAGGGAAAGCACACGGTCAGCTGGCTGCAGCTAAATGGAGTGCACTCGTATTCAATTCTGTATGGTAAATTCAGTTTAACGGAGCAGAGCGAGCTGACAGGCAGAGTTAGAGACTTTTTCTGTCTGTTTCTCTCTTTACAAAGACGCATGTTGCAGTCAGAGTCTTCTCTGAGAGGGCAATGAAGTCTCAGTAGTACCGATGCGAGCACCACATACAACACAATTTATCAAATTACACAACGGATATACAGTATGAAAATAAGATTGATTGGATTATACTCACAGGAAGTATAAAACTGTTCATGCGTAACACAGTAATGTCAGGGAAATTACTTAGATTTAAGTACTGCAGTTGTACATTTGAAATACCTTCCTACCTTTCTGATAGGAAGCCTTCTTGAGGTGGTATAAAACATTTCTTCATATTCTGATTTGAGTTGTGGACAACTATGACCACATGAATTAAAAAAATTAAACATTTCACTGCCCAAGTCAGCTATGACAAGTCTTGTTCATTAGACATGCTGTACAGTATTTGTGGACAGATTTTGTTCCAGGATTTATTACATTTCTTCTCTTCGTTGCATGGTTTAGAATATAAAGGTGAGAAATGGGTCTATTCTGAGTTCATCCTGCACTGCAGCAGCTAAAAAAGTCCATTTAATCCCCAAAATGCTTTTTTTTTAGGCAGGCTGGAGCAGAAACACAGTAACGATGAAATGTGTGCTGTTCTCACATTCTTCCCCTGTATGTACACATAAACAACAAGGCAGGGAAATATAAAAGGAATTTATTTTATTGTTGGGTACATTATGTTCAGTGTACATGCTCACATCTGAAAAAAACTTTAGTGCTTGATAACTCTCCCCCCCCCGACATCTACACCCAATACCGATTTATATTCATAGCGGCAAGTGCTATGTA
>NW_024041150.1:8860960-8894935 GCF_014851395.1 Micropterus salmoides
ATTCGAGAAAATGTCAAATGACCTGGATCGTACTCTAAAAGACATTCGGATCAAAAGACTGAAGATCTTCATGAAAAAGCAAAAAAAATATTCCATGCATTGCAGAGATTTCTCACCACAATGGTAAAACAAGGAGAAAAAGACCAGAAACACACTAACTTTGCCACTGCCGGTCGCTGAGGATTTTCAGTCTTCAGAGCAGAAGAATCAAGCAGGAAGAGACTTTTTTTTTTGAAGAACAGCAGGAATAAAGCTCAGAATATTTTGGATAAAATGTCCTCCTCAAAAAACATATCTGCATGGACTGAACGTGTTTAACGGTAATGTTATTAAAGGGCTCATGTGTATGATTTGATAAGCGGAGTAACTGCTTCTCACAACGTTCTGACAGCCAAGACCTACAGGTTGGAATAAATACTGCAATCGTTGGCTATATGAATATTACCTTTTCAGTTGTACCAAATCAACAGGTCAAAAGAAAACTTTAGAAAAATTGAGACTTTGGAGAATCTTCTCCTCTTATTACTGGTCCACCATCTACACCTCTTGTTACCAGAGGGCATCGATTAGCAAACCATGAAACAAGTCCCTTTTTTATCTCCTGAAATGCGACTGAGTGATTGGATAACTTTTTAATTGTATATCGTTATCATTTTAAATAAATCATAGAGACATAACTTATCATTTCAAAGTGTTTTTATTTATATCACCAGAATAACAAAAAAGCTTGTCGTACACGTTTCAATTTATAAATCATTTTGATAATGAATGGCACAACTTCTAATATTATTATACACATTTAAAATCTGTACTTGGACACACGGTTACATTCTGCATAATTATTTTGACCACATACAACCGAGGTCGTATTTTTTTTCACAAATTTGCACACCATAAAATCATTGCATGACCGTTTATACTACATTTAGTCATTACATTGTCATAAGATAACCCTCTATCCATGTGGTAAAGAAATAACACACAATGCTGACCGCACACTACAGAATCCCATCTTACAATTACTGTTGAGAAAGATAGAAAAGGATTCAGGAAATGTGAGTATACCGGAGAGTTCCCAAAACTGTCAAAGAATGATCCCACACCCTGCTTGTCGATATAGATAGTGACCCAGTGTTGTCCACCCAGGGTGGAGGGGTCTGTGTTCCACCAACAGGCAGGTCTCTTTTAATAACTGATTTAGGAAGCTGGTCACTAGCAAATACTCAAAGAAAGACCCTTGCTTCACTACCTTATCAGTACTTTTGACATTTCTATTGTATTCATACATCGTTTGTTAAAGTTAGAAAAAGTCACTGAAAACCGTCTTCTTGATGATATCTCAATTATAGAATCATATGTGCGTAAATAACCGCATTTATTGTGCGTTGAAGATTTCTAAAAATTTTTAATGCGCATATGGTCTCCTCCCTCCCCTGTCTCTCTCCTTCCATCCCTCTCTTTTTCTCTCTGTTCCTCTCCTCTGCCTCTCTCTCTCTCTCTCTCTCTCTCTCCTTCACCCCAACCGGTGGAGGCAGATGGCCGCCCACCCTGAGTCATGGTCTGCTCGAGGTTTCTGCCTCTTAAAGGAAGTTTTCTTGCCTCTGTCTCTAGTGCTGCTCTTGGTGGAACTTTTGGGCTTCTGTAAATATCATCACAGAGTACGGTCTAGACCTGCTCTTTTATGAAAAGCGCTATGAGATAACTGTTTTTGTGATTTGGCGCATATAAATAAAATTGAATTGAATTTCTTTACAAACAGCTTGCTGACATAATGTTAACCCAAAGTCGTCTACAGTGTTGCGCATTAAGCTAAATTTTTTTTAGTCTTATGAATTTTATCTTGAGGTCTACTCCATTTATCATTAACTTGTCTTGAAAAAACAAGTCAGAATGTAAAGGGGATATTAGCTCCACTACACGGCCGCATTGTGTGTACTCCTTCTTTTAACTAGTCCCTCATTGCGTCCTCCAGCCGTACAGAAACGTATTGGTTTAGATCCAGGTTGTCCTCTGTACTAGCTGGAATGAAAAATTCAAGGGGTGCAGTCTGATACCGCTGCTAGAGGAGGGAATTTGACGTAGACGCATTTCCCAATACTTGTTTGTGTTAACGGCACCATAAACAGGTCTAGCTCCGACTTGACGCACTCTTGTGACAGGTTATGTACCAACGACATTCTCTTAGAAAATGTCTCTTGTCTTCTGACGTTTAGTCGACTTGCTTCTCCTTGCTTGTTTTATTTTTTCTAGTCTTGGTATGAGTCTTCTTATTGTTTTGTCTACGCTCTTTGGTGGGAGCACTCTTTTCCCAGGAGGTCATTTTATTGGTTGGGGTCCACGCCACTGTACCCGACCCCTCTTGATGTCTGTTCATGATATTAGTAATACATCCGTAGCTATGTCTTAGCGCTGTCTAAGGGCAAATGTAACTCCTTTCTTGAATAAGGGGAATGCTAATCTAAACAATCCCCTAAAGATACCCCCTAACCCTGCACCATACTGAGCACCGAGCCCGCTGTATCCTGGTAAATCACCACCTGCTTGGGCTATAGAATATGCAACGTACTTATCCGCATTATGAGCATATGGATGGTACATGTTTGCTACTTGTCTAATTCTGATATTTTACGGGTCGAAAGTGTAGCTTTATTTTCACTTTGCTGTACGTAAAAGGGATATGTTGATCTGATCTGTCTTGAGAGAAATCTCGATACTATCAATGTGTTTTGCAGAGCCTCAGGTAGTGTGGTCTGTCATAAGTATTTGTGATCATATGGTTGTTTGGCCCCGATATATGTACTATCTTAAAAGGGACGTAATATCCCCTACCGTTTGATGATCAACAATATCGGTATAAACAAAAATATTACATCCCTACGTTAACATCAGCAGGTGTGGTGCCAATACGGCATCTTTGTCAACACTGTGTTAGTTCGCGGTCGAGATCTAAAATGTTGCAATTCCCTTGTGAGTTTTAAAAGCCACTCTGGGATAAATCCCAACATTTGTGCAAGTTTTCCTTGAAACATTAATTCTACGTCTCTTGTTGTAATGCTTACTCTGTTGGTAATGTTGTTGTAATCAAGCTCAATGTGACCCATGTCATTTTCAGATAAACAAGTGTTTAGTTCAGCTATTATCTGTGACATTGTTGTATAGAACCCCTGTGTCGCTGATAGAACTACCCTCTTGTTGGATTTTTTTATCAAACACAACACATTTTTAGACTTCTGATGAAAACGATTTCCATGTTTTTGGATATTGTATTTCTATCAAACCCACCTCATATGCTGATTTAAAGTGTAGGCTTGGATAGTTTCGTTCTAAAGTTTGCTATTGTATTGATTGGGTAAAATAATGCAGACGAGTTGCTGGGCAGGGTGAGAAAAAATCCTCTGTATCCATTTATACGTGTGTTTGTAAGCTGCTAAGGTAGCTGAATGACCTGTTTTTCCAAAATCCACAAGTTAATTTAACTGGCCATACGACCCATTTGACTAACACCATGTCCCTGCCTTGTCTTTTCTTTCTAGATAAATCTTTTCTATTTAAAATGTTTTTATATAAATAACTTTTTGCATCTCTTGCTCATAAAATGTCCCCTGTAATATTTCACCATCATAGTCTTTTAACCTGTAAACAGGAGGGTCCCTTGACAGGCATTCCTTCACAGTGAAATATTCATCAGTATAATTTTGCTCATAACCTCTTTAAACAAGTGAGAGTGTGAGCGTGAGTGGTTGTTTGTCTATGTGTGGCCCTGCGATGGACTGGCGACCTGTCCAGGGTGTACCCCGCCTTGTGCCCAATGTCAGCTGGGATTGGCTCCAGACCCCCCGCGACCCTGTATGCAGGATAAGCGGTTGACGATGGATATCTGTCCAGAGGTGCCAATTCAGGACATCATACTGCTAATGGGGAATGACTCATGCACTTCTTTTGGCCAGGGATGAATTGTAGCTAGGTTTTGTCGTAGTTGTAATGTATGTCAGATGGTAGGTAAACTAAACCAGGTTATTCGGGAGGAATAACAGCTGGGACCTGAAGACTACTCTGTCTCAACCTCATCAGGCTGAGAACTCAAGTCGGGGATCTCCACTTCCTTTAAGTCAGCTTCAGGGACATAAGGGCGCGGGGGGCGATTCCAGTGATGGATTTTGATCATGTTTTAATTGACTGGGTAGGCCCCTTACTAAGAGCGAAATCAGTACCTACACAGTTATGTGCACCTCTACACGTTTTCCCGAAGCCATTCCACTTCGCATCTGCTAGCGTCATAGTAAAAACCCCTAACTAAGTTCTTTTCTACATTTGGTTTACCGCGGGTAATACAGTCCGACGAGGTACAAACTTCCAGTCCAACCTATTTAAACAAGTGTTCAAAACACTGAACGTGCAGCATGTTGTTTCTGCTTACCATCCTGAGTCGCAGGGTGCATAAAACATTGGCATCAGACGATAAAGTCCATGCTTCGGAAATGTTGTGAAGAGAATGAGACAGATTGGGATGAAGGGGTTCCCTTCGCATTGTTTGCCGCTCGTGAAGCTGTACAAGAATCATTAGGTTCAGTCCTGCACAGCTTGTGTTTGGTCACACACCCCGTTGGCCACTTAAAGTGCTACAAGACCAGTTCTTGTCTCTCGCATCATCGCCAACCAAAAATGTGTTAGACTATGTTATTCAATCTTTGGGTCCACTGAAACTCCAAAAACCCTCGGACACTACAGAGAAACCAGGACATGTCTGTCCGCAGGCCACTTTGATCCAGTTATACTCTAGACCCACCTGCGCGTTTACAGGTGGACACCGTGTAAATATTAGCTAAAACAAGAAAAAGAAAACAGGACAGTCAAAGTTACATTGCAGAGTAAGTTATCAATCTACTAATTAAAGAAAGTGATAAAAGAAAAATCTTAAATATTTAATTAAAAGCAGTGGTAAAAAGAAAAGTATTGAGTCTCAATTTAAAAGAACTGACAGTTTCAGCAGACCTGCAGTTATCTGGGAGTTTGTTCCAGATATATGGAGCATAATAACTGAACGCTGCTTCAGCGTTTAGATTTAACTCTAGGGACAGAAAGCAAACCTTCCCCAGACGACCTGAGAGGTCCGGATGGTTCGTAACAAGCAGAAGATCAGAAATGTATTTTGGCCCTAAACCATTTAGTGCTTTATAAACTAACAGCAGGATTTTAAAATCAATTCTTTGACATACAGGAAGCCAATGTAAAGACCTCAGAACTGGAGTGATGTGATCCACCTTTTTGGTCTTAGTGAGGACTCGAGCAACAGCGTTCTGAATCAGCTGCTGCTGTCTGATGGATTTCTTAGGGGCCCGTAAGGACTGTTACAGTAGTCGAGTTGACTAAAGATAAATGCATGGATAAGTTTTTCCAAGTCCTTTAATCTGTGATATATTCTTCAGGTGATAGTAGGCTGACTTTGTAATTGTCTTAATATGGCCCTCAGATTCAGGTCTGACTCCATGACTACACCAAGATTTCTGGCTTGATTTGTGGTTCTTAACATTACAGATTGAAGTCGAGCGCTGACTTTCAATCGTTCCTCCCTGGCTCCAAAAGCAATAACTTCAGTTTTATCTTTGTTCAATTGAAGAAAATTCTGGTACATCCAATCGTTGACCTGCTCAATACAGTTACTCGGCACCCGTATGGGATCATAGTGCCCTGGTGAAATGGTTATGTAAATCTGTATGTCATCTGCATAATTTTGGTAACATATTTTGCTGTTTTTCATAATCTCAGCCATGGAAGCATGTAAATGTTAAACAAAAGAGGCCTCAGAATGGAGCCTTGGGGAACTCCACATGTCATTTTTGTCAGCTCAGATGTGTGTTTACCTATAGACACAAAGTGCCAGAAAGTCCAACCCAGTTTTCAAGTCTGTCTAGTAATATGTTGTGGTCGACCGTGTCGAATGCAGCACTGACATCCAATAATACTAAGAAATTCTGCCACTGTCAGTGTTTAAATGGATGTCATTGAAGACCTTAACAAGAGCCGTCTCAGTGCTGTGGTGTGGTCGAAAACCTGACTGGAAGACATCAAAACAGTTATTTAGTGCCAAGAAAGCACTAAACTGTTGAAAAACAGCCTTTTCAATGATTTAACTTAAAAATGGGAGATTTGATATGGGCCTATAATTGCTCATTAGTGACCTGTCTAGATTGCTCTTTTTTAAGAGTGGCGTAATGACTGCAGTTTTCAGGGTATGTGGGATTACAATGTTTAAACTGTATTGTGTGAACTTCACGTCACAGCTTTAGTGATGTCACTGAGCAATGTTAGGTAGATACTAAAAAATCTGCTCCTTTTATAACCTGATCTCTCAAACAACAGGTTTCGCTCTGAAGAATGGAAGGTCTCTACATTAACAACAGCTCACAGGACCAAAGCTACGATTACAGCAGCACCACCTCCAACTACCAGAATAACAACAAGCTTGATGAGTATCGTGAAAACTTGATTTCATCTTAAATGTGGTCACATACATAATCGTTGCTGTCGGCCTTCCTCTGACCCTGGTGGCCATCTATGCTCTTTATTCTATGGTATGTACATTCTGACTGAGAATTATTTATTTCCTTTCTGTGTGGTTGTCTGTCTACAGTCTGTCTGTCTGTAAAGGATCTGGATCTTGTTTGGGGGCTAGGTGTCAGGGGGCTGGGACAAAGGCTTGGAATGATCTATAACCTGACAGGAACAATTGACTCCAGAATTCAAATGTCCATGAAGCTGATTGGACCCTAAACACATGCAGTTTCCATGTGTGGCTCCATTCCAGCCTTCTCTTAAACCATTGAGCTTAATGACTGTATCAATTTCTTTGCCTCCAGTACTTATTTGTGCGATCCTCCCTGAAATGCTGATTCAAGGAGGAGAGGGGCTCACCTTGCAAACACAAACATGAGGCTCAAACTGCAACTCCAGTCTGGTGCGTCTGTCTGATAAATCCAGTGTGTTTGAGCCAGAATGCTTCATATCTGTGGCTGAAAAACTGCTGCAGAAGCTGCAGGAAATCTGGCCCTTAGTCTTGTTCCTGCACTGATTGGCCAGTGGGTCATATCGGAGATTTCTGTTGGATGAAAAAGTCAGAAATGGCTCTGACTGCAGCTGCTGGACAGAGCAAGATGACAGATTTGGGAGGAGGTGGACTTCACAACATGTTTCCAACTGCTTCTTGACTTTTACCAATGTTTTCCTGCAGGTGAGAAGTGAACATGTTGCTCCCATCTACCTCATCCACCTTCTCATTACTGACAGCCTTCAGTTCTGCTGCATGATCGTTGACGTGACACCAAATGAGGATTCGAATATAAAGAAAATCTTCTATTTTATTTACCTCTCTGCTGTGTTGGCCAGTGTTTTCTTCATGGTCTGCATCTCCCTGGAAAGGTATCTATCTGTCTATCCAGTATGTGTGTAGCTCCTTCTGTGTCTGAACATTATATTAGTTTATAACTCTGAAGCTCCTCAAAGACTTTGTGTCCATCTCGTATTACAGGTATTTGGTCATCGCCCACCCACTGTGGTACCGCTGCAGACGAACCATCAAGACCTCTGTGGTGATCTGGGTCCTGGTCTGGGTCCTTTCTGTTGTCTGTGGCTTCCTTAATTTTTTCATTGAGCGTGTGGTCAGATACATACTCTTCATCATCCTCCTCCTTCCCTTCCCTCTGTTAATATTCTCCCTGGTTGGGACCCTCAAAGCCCTGTCTGCTACCATCTCGGTCCCCTCTGATGAAAAACGATGAATTGTGGGAATTTTGGTTCTGGTGCTGCTTATTTACACTCTGCTGTTCCTGCCAGACATCATTTGGTTGCTAGAAGCTCTGAAAGTAAACTATGACGAGACCCTCTACTTCCTGTCTTTCATCTTCATCAGGCTGATTCCACTTGCAGACTTGGTCCTGTATGTCTTTATGAGGAAAGGGCTCATAGACAAGCTTTTGGCCTCTGTGTGTTGCTGCAGAATGGACAGCAATGATATCAGCTGTCCATCAGTATGAATGATGAAAACATTTCCACAGTCAGCTTCATTTGGCAGAGAAAGAGGGAGAGAGAGAAAGGGGAGGAAACAGGAGGAGAAATCTTATTTCTTCTTCCTAAATCTTTATTTGGACTGTTGTTTGGATGTTTAACAGAGGGAGAGCATCTCAACACATCTTTAGCACTTTTTACTTTCTCACATTTTAATTTAGTTCTTTACTGATATATTTTTACCCAAAACTGTGTTAGTTTTGCTATGTATTATTTATTTATTATAAAAATTCCACATTGGTTGTTTCTTTATTTAATCTGAGACTTAGAAATGCCCTGCTGTCAAAAAACATTTCAGTTGAAAGAAAAATTTGTTATTCCTAAAAACGGAAGTTCATTCTGCACATTAGATAATTACTCCTGCTTCTCTGGATTTTTTTGGAATTTTTTTTCTCTCTATTTCATATTGATCATTACTTGCAATGTTGACTATTATCACCCTTTTTAACCTGTTACCTTAGTGACAACCTCTGATAAGAGTGCTATAAGTAAGCATAATGAACTAAAACTTCCTGCTTTCTTACAGTGCAGACGCTTTGCTGCTTGCTCTTGCCTCTCCTTACATTCTTTTGCTTAAATTCTTTTTTTTCTCCCGCTAGAAATCAGCAGCTCTTGGATACTTTTAAATCACTGGGACTGTCAGATAAAGTTGTCTCTTGCCATACTTTAAAACCTTTTATGATCTTAGTGCTATGCGAGTGTGGCCTATCAATAGCACTAGCCTGTACTGCAGTGACTGAAGTTATAGCTAATGCTAATTAGCAACAAGATGCCACGGACGACTTCTACAAACTTTTACAGAAAACTGCAGTGCTGGAAACCAAGATCCACAGGTTAGAAGTGAATGTGGAAGTGAATGGACTATGTGGGAATGACACCACTTTACCGTGGACCCAAAACAGTGGAAGTAGTGGAACATAATTTAGGATAATAAACACAAATGTTCTATTTCTGCAAAAGAACGCCTCATATGTTGGATAGTTCAGGAATCATATTTATTAATACTTTCATACAGTGCAATTTATTCTGATAAATAAGGCGAACAGGAGACAAATTACATTTAAATTCATGCCGTTTTCAATGCGTCAATCGAGCAAATACGAGAGCATCGATTTGACCCAGAGTTCCGTCACTGAAGCATCCCCAGCTGAATGATGGTCCACAATGGCTTTATTCAGGGGAAAATAGGATGATACTGTAGCTCCATAAACCTGAATACACTTTACAACTGGAGCTACACGGGTTGATCTAACACGGGTTCTCAGCCCCTCGACCCACAAAGCTGGCAAGGTGCTTGACCTCGTTCTTGTCTGAAACTGTGCCACAGAGTGGCACACCTCTACATGTGTCTGACCACTATTTTATTCAGTTCACGGTATGGCTACAGGAAAAGCCCATTCTTCCAACACCATTGGTTTCACACCACCGCAACCTCCGCAACCTGTCTCCCGCTCACTTTGCCTCAGATGTAGCTTCCGCTCTACCCTCCCTCAACACATTTTCCTCACTTGAGGTCAGTGATGCCACACAATCTCTGTGCTCTACACGAAGCTTGTGCCTGGATAGCCTGTGTCCTCTATCAACCAAGCCTGCTCGCCCAAACCAGCCCCACCCGTGGCTAACTGATACCATCCGTGGGCTCCATACTGATCTCAGAGCGGCTGAAAGAAAATGGCGAAAAACCAAAGACCCCGCTGACCTTAAGGGCTACCAATGGCTCCTATCCTCCTTCTCAACAAGCATCAGTGCTGCCAAAACTGCGTTCTATTAAGACAGAATAAGCAGTGCCACTGACTCAAGGAAATTATTTTCCACTTTTAAAGCGCTACTAAATCCTCCTCCACCTCCACCACCCACAAACTTGTCTGCTGATACCTTTGCTGCCTTCTTCACAGGCAAAGTGGAGGCTATAACTAGCTAATTCTTTGAAACACTCAAACTCAACCATTGTAGCAGTCCTACTACATCTTTTCCCCTGCCCTTCAAGGTCATTGGTTGTTCCCTCTCCTCGTTTACTCCTCTCACAGAGAGTGAAGTATCAGAACTCTTGACCAGTAGCCGTCCAACTACATGAATTCCTCTCAGGGAATGACCTCCTAGATCCATATCAGTCTGGTTTTAAGAGGGCCCACTCTACTGAAATGGCTCTTCTGTCTGTAACAGAAGCCCGAAGGTCAGCTAAAGCTCCAGCCCAATCCTCAGTTCTTATCCTGCTTGACCTATCAGCTGCCTTTGACACAGTTAAACACAGGATCCTGCTATCCGCTCTCTCAACAATGGGCATCTCGAGTAAAGCACTCCTGTGGTTCGAATCCTACCTCTCGGGGCGTTCCTAGAATGCTTTGTGGCAAGGACAATTATCCTCCTCCCACTGCCTCTCCACAGGGGGGCCCCAAGGCTCAGTGCTTGGGCCCCTTCTCTTCTCAATATACACCACCTCACTGGGGCCGATCATTCGCTCGCACGGCTTCTCTTACCACTGCTACGCAGACGACACGCAACTCTACCTATCCTTCCCGCCAGGCGATCCCACTCTCTCGATGCAGATCACGGACTGTCTATCAGACATATCTGCATGGATGAAGGCTTGCCACCTTCAACTAAATCTCTCTAAGACTGAACTCTTGGTCATTCCAGCCAAGCAATCTATCCACCATAACATCAAACTACATATTGACTCCGCAAGCATCACTCAAACCAAGGTGGTGAGAAACTTGGGTGTCATGATTGATGACCAGCTGTCCCTTTCAGACCATGTTGCTAATGTCTCTCGGCCATGCTGCTTTGCTCTATACAACTTAACCCTTGTGTTATCTTCGGGTCAAATTTGACCCGTTTTGAAATTCTTTTGTATGAAAAATATGGTTTTATTTCATAAAATTACACCAAAATAACATGGATGCTTCCACACTACGCTCTAAACAAACAAACAAAATGATCACTACTTTCACTGAATTGTGGGTATTTTATTCAAATGTGTTCCATATTTGGTCTTCCCGGGTCAGATTTGACCCGGTGTTGCAAAAGGGTCAATAAGTCACGGTGTTTTGGTTTTCAGCAGATGAAATCCCCCCCCCCCACACACACACACACACCCACCCACACACATACACACATACACACACCCACTGATTCTCGCTGGAGTATATCCATCCAATAAAGAATCCACTGGAATCCTCTGGTCAAGCAATTTTTGGGGCCACAATGTCCCTCAAAATGTTCCACATTATCTCATTCGGTTTGACGATCGAGATAGAAGAACAGCACACCGTGCACGTGACAAACTCGCTGCCATTCGTGATGTATGGGACAAGTGGGTGTGTCTCCTGCAGCAGATGTACAACCCGGGAGCTGATGTGACTGTGGAAGAGTGTGAAGATCTGGACAGCGTGCAATGCCAGGACCAGCTATGCATTCAACATGCAAGTGTACACTGGCAAACCTGCTGATGGACAGCCAGAAAAAAAACAGGGCAAGTGTGTGGTTCTTGAGATGGCAGAAGGTCTCCGTGGAAATTTTTTTTACATGTAAATGCTCCGTACTTGTATAGCGCCTTTCTAGTCTTTTCGACCACTCAAAGCGCTTTTACACTACATCTGCATTCACCAGTCACTCACATTCATACACTGAGCCTAAGTGCTGAAACGGAAACTAACATTCACACACATTCATACACTGGCGGAACAGCCACCAGGGGAAATTCGGGGTTCAGTATCTTGCCCAAGGACACTTCGACACGCAACCAGGGGGAGCCGGGGATGGTACCACCGACCTTCCGATTAACGGCCAACCCGCTCTACCTCCTGAGCCACAGCCAAGAAATCCAGACAGATGGACCCTCTACCTCCGCAGCAGCTTCTACTAACCCAGCTGCAGCCACAAGGAAGAGGTGCCGATTCTGCACTGGCAAGAGTGATCTCAAAACCTGCATCAGGTGCCAAAATTGCATGGCAAACATTTGCAAAAAACATGCCATTACCACCACACACTGCCTATCATGCAAATGATAGCACATTCACACAGAGACACACACCTGCACTTACACATGTAAGTAATAAACATGTATATTATACAAGTTTTGAAATGTTGAAGTTTTAAGTTTTAGAAATAAATGTTGACTGTTCTATGTAAATGAATTTATTTAGCTCTTTATTTACTCTGGTATTTGTGAATAAAATTCCATCAAATGTTGACCTAGGAATATATATCAGTCTGTGATTATCCAAAATATATATATAATAATTTCTGCTGGTTTCCTAAAAAAATTTAAAATTTAATGTAAATGAGGTTTATTGAAGTGTAAAATGAATTGGTGATGAGCTGGAATAAAGTTTGCTGACATTGTGTAACACAGAATTGGGTGATCATTTTTTACATTATGCTTTAGAAACAAGCAAACCAGACCGGGTCAGTTTGACCCATAAGGACAACAGGTGTGTATATGTGCTACCATTAAAATAATGCAATGCTTCTAAAACAGTATCCTGACTCAACTTTGACAAATACCAGTCTGTGATAGTCCATCAACTTATAGTCCTCTGATTTATACTATTAGTCAAGATAACTTAGAGTTTCTGCATTTTTTAACTAAAAAATAAGATAAATGAGATTGATTGACCATGAATTCCAAGAAGAAGTGTAGAACTAGTGGTAATGAGTTAGAATGGAGTTGGCTAAGAAGGTGTAACACAGAATTGGGTGATAAGTTAAACTGGATGCTTTAAAACCAAGCAAACTGGACCGGGTCAACTTTGACCCGGGAGGACAACAAGTGGGATTATTTGCAGTCATTAAAAATAATGAATTGGTTTAAAAACACTATCCAGACCAAACTTTGACATATACTAGTCTGTGATAATCCATCAACATATAGTCCTCTGATCTTAACTATTATTCAAAAGAATTCATAATTTCTGCTTTTTTTAGCTTATAAATTTCGTATAGTTTCATAAAAATGAGACATATTGACCATAAATTCCATCAAGAAGTGTAGAACTAGTGGTAATGAGTTAGAATGGAGTTGGCTAAGAAGGTGTAATACAGAATTGGGTGATAAGTTAAACTGGATGCTTTAAAACCAGGCAAACCGGACCGGGTCAACTTTGACCCGGGAGGAAAAAAAGTGCATGGTTGACGGGAAGAAAACACAAGGGTTAAGGAAAATCAGGCCCTACCTCACTCAGTACGCCACCCAGCTTCTGGTACAGGCCATGGTTATCTCTCGCATCGACTATTGCAATGCCCTCCTAGCAGGTCTCCCAGCTTGTGCAGTGAAACCTTTACAAATGGTTCAGAACGCAGCAGCGCGTCTGGTTTTTGATCAGCCCAAAAGGACTCATGTCACTCCATTACTCAGTGAACTCCACTGGCTCCCCGTGGCCTCCAGAATCAAATTCAAGTCACTAGTGCTTGCACACAGAGTGACTACTGGGTCTGCACCCATCTACCTTAACTCCATAATACAAACTTACGTTCCTTCTCGACCGCTACGCTCCTCCAACGAACGCCGCCTGGCTCTGCCATCCCTTCACACAAAGCAATCCCAGTCCTGGCTATTCTCATCTGTGACACCACGATGGTGGAACGAGCTATCACACGCCATCAGAGCAGGGGCGTCCCTCTCTAACTTCAAGAAGCTCTTGAAAACTCATCTCTTCCGAGAACACTTCCTCTTATAACACCTCTAACTCCTAACCTCTAACATGCACTTCCTGTGCTCGTCTTCTATCCCCTACAATGATCTTGTATTGATTGCACTTTTTTAGGGCCCGAGCACGACCGTGTGAGGTCCCTATTGAATTTGCTCGGATTATTTTTTTTTTTTTTTTTTTTTTTTTTTTTTCTGCAAAGTAGGCTCAACTGACATGGCCTAAACATTCTCGAAAACTCACCAAAATTTGCAAACATGTCAGAACCGGTGAAAAATTTCGTATTCTACAAGTTTCGCACATGGGCGTTGCAAAATGACTCGCTAGCGCCACCTAGAAAATTGGAAAAATTAGCCCCTCGTTCACGTTCAACCTACATGTACGAAATTTTCTGGGGACATGTATCATATCAAGACGCACAAAAAAGCCTCAAGAACCCATAGCCTAAAGTCAACAGGAAGTCGGCCATTTTGAATTTTACGGCCATTTTTGGATGATTTACACACTTCGTACTTTAACGAACTCCTCCTAGGGATTTAGTCGGATCGACTCAAATTTCTGCTGTGCCTTCTAAAGGCATTGACGATGAAAAGTTGTGCTATTTGCGCGTTTTCGTCAATGGGCGTGTCCGTGGCGTCGATGATTCGCCATGAAACAGGAAGTTGTTGTAACTTCAGTGTACATGCTCACATCTGGACCAAACTGTACATGTAGGATGAGAGTCCCGCCCTGAACACATGTACATGCCGACATTCACCCACAGTCATAGCGCCACCTGCTGGCAACAGAAAGTGACCTTTAACGAAGCAGCCCCCGCCGCACGTTTCACCTACGTGCACGAATTTTCTGTGGTACGTGTATCTTGTCCAGACGCACAAAAAAGCCTCTTGGAGCCATAGCCTAAACCCAACAGGAAGTCGGCCATTTTGAATTTTACGTCAAATTTTGGATGATTTACACACTTCGTACTTTAACGAACTCCTCCTAGGGATTTAGTCCGACCGACCTCAAATTTCTGCTGTGCCTTCTAAAGGCATTGAAGATGAAAAGTTGTGCTATTTGCAAGTTTTCGTCAATGGGCGTGTCCGTGGCGTGGCGTCAAAGATCAGCTCTTCGCCATGACACGGAAGTTGTCGTAACTTCAGTGTACATGCTCACATCTGGACCAAACTGTACATGTAGGATGAGAGTCCCGCCCTGAACACATGTACATGCTGACATTCACACAGTCATAGCGCCACCTGCTGGCAACAGGAAGTGACTTTTAACGAAGCAGCCCCCGCCGCACGTTTACCTACGTGCACGAATTTTCTGTGGTACGTGTATCTTGTCCAGACGCACAAAAAAGCCTCTTGGAGCGATGCCCTAAAATCAACAGGAAGTCGGCCATTTTGAATTTTACGTCAAATTTTGGATGATTTACACACTTCGTACTTTAACGAACTCCTCCTAGGGATTTAGTCCGACCGACCTCAAATTTTGCTGTGCCTTCTAAAGGCATTGAAGATGAAAAGTTGTGCTATTTGCAAGTTTTCGTCAATGGGCGTGTCCGTGGCGTGGCGTCAAAGATCAGCTCTTCGCCATGACACGGAAGTTGTCGTAACTTCAGTGTACATGCTCACATCTGGACCAAACTGTACATGTAGGATGAGAGTCCCGCCCTGAACACATGTACATGCTGACATTCACAGACAGTCATAGCGCCACCTGCTGGCAACAGGAAGTGACTTTTAACGAAGCAGCCCCCGCCGCACGTTTTACCTACGTGCACGAATTTTCTGTGGTACGTGTATCTTGTCCAGACGCACAAAAAAGCCTCTTGGAGCGATGCCCTAAAATCAACAGGAAGTCGGCCATTTTGAATTTTACGTCAAATTTTGGATGATTTACACACTTCGTACTTTAACGAACTCCTCCTAGGGATTTAGTCCGACCGACTTCAAATTTGTGCTGTGCCTTCTAAAGGCATTGAAGATGAAAAGTTGTGCTATTTGCGAGTTTTCGTCAATGGGTGTGTCCGTGGCGTGGCGTCAGAGATCAAGTCTTCGCCATGACACAGGAAGTTGTTGTAACTTCAGTGTACATGCTCACATCTGAACCAAACTTTACGTGCTTGATAACTCTCCCACCCCGCTATGGAGGACCGATCCTGACACAGTCAGAAATAAATACAGAAATAAATAAATGCTCAATAAATAAATAAGCATCCAATTAAATACACAAAAAAATAAAGTAAATAAATAAATGTAGGTAGTAATTAAATTATACAAGGAGACATAAATGTATATATTTTAATTAGTGCCTTTACTTATTCACCTTTGTTATAATTACCTTATTTGTTTATTCAACTTTATTTATTACTAATTTTTTTAATGTATTTATTTATGTGTGTGTTTTAATATTTTGTCTGTTTTATTCTTCCTTTGTATTTATTTACCTTATTTATTTTCACCCATGGTATTTATTTCTGCCTGTCTTTTTAAATTTTTGTATGCATTTCTGCCTCATTATGCAAATGAGGAGGGGCTGTGTCTCAAGGGGTCATCTTCTCTGCTATTGGTGGACCAGTCAGACAGGAGAGCTCCTACTCTGCCTGCAGACATCAACGATCTTGCCCCTCACACAGTCAGATGGCTTCCTTCAGTGCGCTGAGGTGTTTAACAACTCTGAAGACAATACTACCAGCAATGTCTTCCTTCTCTTTTCACGTAGACGCTCCGACAGACAGTGCTTTCAGTTTGCTGCATGCATGGACACAGAACTGCGGTATAGGGAGAAGCACACGGTCAGCTGGCTGCAGCTAAATCTGGAGTGCACTCGTATTCAATTCTGTATGGTAAATTCAGTTTTAACGGAGCAGAGCGAGCTGACAGGCAGAGTTAGAGACTTTTTCTGTCTGTTTCTCTCTTTACAAAGACGCATGTTGCAGTCAGAGTCTTCTCTGAAGAGGGCAATGAAGTCTCAGTAGTACCCGATGCGAGCACCACATACAACACAATTTATCAAATTACACAACGGATATACAGTATGAAAATAAGATTGATTGGATTATACTCACAGGAAGTATAAAACTGTTACATGCGTAACACAGTAATGTCAGGGAAATTACTTAGATTTAAGTACTGCAGTTGTACATTTGAAATACCTTCCTACCTTTCTGATAGGAAGCCTTCTTGAGGTGGTATAAAACATTTCTTATATTCTGATTTGAGTTGTGGACAACTATGACCACATGAATTAAAAAAATTAAACATTTCACTGCCCAAGTCAGCTATGACACAAGTCTTGTTCATTAGACTACATGCTGTACAGTATTTGTGGACAGATTTTGTTCCAGGATTTATTACGCATTTCTTCTTCTTCGTTGCATGGTTTAGAATATAAAGGTGAGAAATGGGTCTATTCTGAGTTCATCCTGCACTGCAGCAGCTAAAAAGTCCATTTAATCCCAAAAATGCTTTTCTTTTAGGCAGGCTGGAGCAGAAACACAGTAACGATGAAATGTGTGCTGTTCTCACATTCTTCCCCTGTATGTACACATAAACAACAAGGCAGGGAAATATAAAAGGAATTTATTTTATTGTTTGGGTACATTATTGTTCAGTGTACATGCTCACATCTGAAACAAACTTTACGTGCTTGATAACTCTCCCACCCCGCAGACATCTACACGCCAATACCGATTTATATTCATAGCGGCAAGTGCTATGTAGCTCCACATAGGGGACACAGGAAGTGACATATAGCACCTTCATGCGGCGTCATAACCGCGTTGCAAATTCACAGCCGCACCGGCAGAGCTCCAGAATATGCAACTCGGCCGGCTCACATGCGGACGCGCTTACAAGTGCGAGGGCCCGCCCAACGCTACTTGCAGCTTTAATGTTTTGATTGCACTTTTTGTTAACTCTTACTTCCTTCCCTAGGTATCTACCCCATTGATGTGATATGTACTGTAAGCTCATACTAGTATTTATTGCTGCTCTTACTAGTATGTGTTGTCAGTTGTAGATCTGTAGTTGATGCTCTGTTGATACTTGTATGTTGTTCCTCAAATGTAAGTCGCTTTGGATAAAAGCGTCTGCCAAATGAGTAAATGTAATGTACAAAAGAAAATAAAAGCGTTACTCTCCCTTTATATTCCAATCATGAAATGATCACCTTTTTAGGGCCCGAGCACGACCGTGTGAGGATTATATATATATATATATATTATATATTTAGGGCCCGAGCACGACCGTGCGAGGTCCCTATTGAATTTGCTCGGATTATATTATTAGGGCCCGAGCACGACCGTGTGAGGTCCCTATTGAATTTGCTCGGAATTTTTTTTTTTTTTTTTTTTTTTTTTTCTGCAAAGTAGGCCAAAATGACATGGCCTAAACATACTCGAAAACTCACCAAAATTTGCAAACATGTCAGAACCGGTGAAAAATTTCATATTCTACAAGTTTCGCACATGGGCGTGGCAAAATGACTCGCTAGCGCCACCTAGAGAATTGGTAATGATTAGCCCCTCGTTCACGTTCAACCTACATGTACGAAATTTTCTGGGGACATGTATCATATCAAGACGCACAAAAAAGCCTCAGGAACCCATAGCCTAAAGTCAACAGGAAGTCGGCCATTTTGAATTTTACGTCAAATTTTGGATGATTTACACACTTCGTACTTTAACGAACTCCTCCTAGGGATTTAGTCCGACCGACTTCAAATTTGTGCTGTGCCTTCTAAAGACATTGAAGATGAAAAGTTGTGCTATTTGCGAGTTTTCGTCAATGGGTGTGTCCGTGGCGTGGCGTCAAAGATCAAGTCTTCGCCATGACACAGGAAGTTGTTGTAACTTCAGTGTACATGCTAACATCTGAACCAAACTTTACGTGCTTGATAACTCTCCCACCCCGCTATGGAGGACCGATCCTGACACAGTCAGAAATAAATACAGAAATAAATAAATGCTCAATAAATAAATAAGCTTCCAATTAAATACACAAAAAAATAAAGTAAATAAATAAATGTTGGTATTAATTAAATTATACAAGGAGACATAAATGTATATATTTTAATTAGTGCCTTTACTTATTCACCTTTGTTATAATTACCTTATTTATTTATTCTCCCTTATAATCTTCAACTTTATTTATTACTAATTTTTTAATATATTTATTTATGTGTGTGTTTTAATATTTTTGTCTGTTTTATTCTTCCTTTGTATTTTTCTACCTTATTTATTTTCACCCATGGTATTTATTTCTGCCTGTCCTTTTAAATTTCTGTATGCATTTCTGACTCATTATGCAAATGAGGAGGGGCTGTGTCTCAAGGGGTCATCTTCTCTGCTATTGGTGGACCAGTCAGACAGGAGAGCTCTAGGCCTACTCTGCCTGCAGACATCAACGATCTTGCCCCTCACACAGTCAGATGGCTTCCTTCAGTGCGCTGAGGTGTTTAACAACTCTGAAGACACTACCAGCCATGTCTTCCTTCTCTTTTCACGTAGACGCTCCGACACACAGTGCTTTCAGTTTGCTGCATGCATGGACACAGAACTGCGGTACAGCACACAGTAACGATGAAATGTGTGCTGTTATCACATTCTTCCTCTGTATGTACACAAACAACAAGGCAGGGAAATATAAAAGGAATTTATTTTATTGTTTGGGTACATTATTGTTCAGTGTACATGCTCACATCTGAACCAAACTTTGCGTGCTTGATAACTCTCTGACCCCCAGACATCTACACGTCAATACCGATTTATATTCATAGCGGCAAGTGCTATGTAGCTCCACATAGGGGACACAGGAAGTGACATATAGCACCTTCATGCGGCGACATAACCGCGTAGGAAATTCACAGCCGCACGGCAGAGCTCCAGAATATGCAACTCGTCCGGCTCACACGCGGACGCGCTTACAAGTGCGAGGGCCCGCCCAACGCTGCTTGCAGCTTTAATATATATATATATTATTTTTTTTTTCTTTTTTCTGCAAAGTAGGCTCAACTGACATGGCCTAAACATTCTCGAAAACTCACCAAAATTTGCAAACATGTCAGAACCGGTGAAAAATTTCGTATTCTACAAGTTTCGCACATGGGCGTGGCAAAATGACTCGCTAGCGCCACCTAGAAAATTGGAAAAGATTAGCCCCTCGTTCACGTTCAACCTACATGTACGAAATTTTCTGGGGACATGTATCGTATCAAGACGCACAAAAAAGCCTCAAGAACCCATAGCCTAAAGTCAACAGGAAGTCGGCCATTTTGAATTTTATGGCCATTTTGGATGATTTACACACTTCGTACTTTAACAAACTCCTCCTAGGGATTTAGTCCGACCGACTTCAAATTTGTGCTGTGCCTTCTAAAGGCATTGAAGATGAAAAGTTGTGCTATTTGCGAGTTTTCGTCAATGGGTGTGTCCGTGGCGTGGCGTCAGAGATCAAGTCTTCGCCATGACACAGGAAGTTGTTGTAACTTCAGTGTACATGCTCACATCTGAACCAAACTTTACGTGCTTGATAACTCTCCCACCCCGCTATGGAGGACCGATCCTGACACAGTCAGAAATAAATACAGAAATAAATAAATGCTCAATAAATAAATAAGCATCCAATTAAATACACAAAAAAATAAAGTAAATAAATAAATGTAGGTAGTAATTAAATTATACAAGGAGACATAAATGTATATATTTAATTAGTGCCTTTACTTATTCACCTTTGTTATAATTACCTTATTTGTTTATTCAACTTTATTTATTACTAATTTTTTTAATGTATTTATTTATGTGTGTGTTTTAATATTTTTGTCTGTTTTATTCTTCCTTTGTATTTATTTACCTTATTTATTTTCACCCATGGTATTTATTTCTGCCTGTCTTTTTTAAATTTTGTATGCATTTCTGCCTCATTATGCAAATGAGGAGGGGCTGTGTCTCAAGGGGTCATCTTCTCTGCTATTGGTGGACCAGTCAGACAGGAGAGCTCCTACTCTGCCTGCAGACATCAACGATCTTGCCCCTCACACAGTCAGATGGCTTCCTTCAGTGCACTGAGGTGTTTAACAACTCTGAAGACAATACTACCAGCAATGTCTTCCTTCTCTTTTCATGTAGACGCTCCGACAGACAGTGCTTTCAGTTGCTGCATGCATGGACACAGAACTGCGGTATAGAGAGAAGCACACGGTCAGCTGGCTGCAGCTAAATCTGGAGTGCACTCGTATTCAATTCTGTATGGTAAATTCAGTTTTAACGGAGCAGAGCGAGCTGACAGGCAGAGTTAGAGACTTTTTCTGCCGTTTCTCTCTTTACAAAGACGCATGTTGCAGTCAGAGTCTTCTCTGAGATGCGAGCACGACATACAACACAATTTATCAAATTACACATCGGATATACAGTATGAAAATAAGATTGATTGGATTATACTCACAGGAAGTATAAAACCTGTTACATGCGTCTATTAAAAGTAAAGTAACACAAAAATGTCAGGGAAATTACTTTACTTAGATTTAAGTACTGCAGTTGTACATTTGAAATACCTTCCTACCTTTCTGATAGGAAGCCTTCTTGAGGTGGTATAAAACATTTCTTCTATATTCTGATTTGAGTTGTGGACAACTATGACCACATGAATTAAAAAAATTAAACATTTCACTGCCCAAGTCAGCTATAACACTAGTCTTGTTCATTAGACTACATGCTGTACAGTATTTGTGGACAGATTTTGTCCCAGGATTTATTATGCATTTCTTCTCTTCGTTGCATGGTTTAGAATAATAAGGTGAGAAATGGGTCTGTTCTGAGTTCATCCTGCACTGCAGCAGCTAATAAAGTCCATTTAATCCCAAAAACGCTTTTCTTTTAGGCAGGCTGGAGCAGAAACACAGTAACGATGAAATGTGTGCTGTTCTCACATTCTTCCTCTGTATGTACACATAAACAACAAGGCAGGGAAATATAAAAGGAATTTATTTTATTGTTTGGGTACATTATTGTTCAGTGTACATGCTCACATCTGAAACAAACTTTACGTGCTTGATAACTCTCCCACCCCCCAGACATCTACACATCAATACCGATTTATATTCATAGCGGCAAGTGCTATGTAGCTCCACATAGGGGACACAGGAAGTGACATAGCACCTTCTTGCAGCGTCATAACCGCGTAACAAATTCACAGCCGCACCGGCAGAGCTCCAGAATGTGCAACTCGGCCGGCTCACACGCGGACGCGCTTACAAGTGCGAGGGCCCGCCCAACGCTGCTTGCAGCTTTAATATTTTTTTTTTTTTTTTTTCCTGCAAAGTAGGCCAAAATGACATGGCCTAAACATACTCGAAAACTCACCAAAATTTGCAAACATGTCAGAACCGGTGAAAAATTTCGTATTCTACAAGTTTCGCACATGGGCGTGGCAAAATGACTCGCTAGCGCCACCTAGAAAATTGGAAAAGATTAGCCCTCGTTCACGTTCAACCTACATGTACGAAATTTTCTGGGGACATGTATCGTATCAAGACGTACAAAAAAGCCTCAAGAACCCATAGCCTAAAGTCAACAGGAAGTCGGCCATGTTGAATTTTATGGCCATTTTGGATGATTTACACACTTCGTACTTTAACAAACTCCTCCTAGGATTTAGTCCGACCGACTTCAAATTTGTGCTGTGCCTTCTAAAGGCATTGAAGATGAAAAGTTGTGCTATTTGCGAGTTTTCGTCAATGGGTGTGTCCGTGGCGTGGCGTCAGAGATCAAGTCTTCGCCATGACACAGGAAGTTGTTGTAACTTCAGTGTACATGCTCACATCTGAACCAAACTTTACGTGCTTGATAACTCTCCCACCCCGCTATGGAGGACCGATCCTGACACAGTCAGAAATAAATACAGAAATAAATAAATGCTCAATAAATAAATAAGCTTCCAATTAAATACACAAAAAATAAAGTAAATAAATAAATGTAGGTAGTAATTAAATTATACAAGGAGACATAAATGTATATATTTTAATTAGTGCCTTTACTTATTCACCTTTGTTATAATTACCTTATTTGTTTATTCAACTTTATTTATTACTATTTTTTTAATGTATTTATTTATGTGTGTGTTTTAATATTTTTGTCTGTTTTATTCTTCCTTTGTATTTATTTACCTTATTTATTTTCACCCATGGTATTTATTTCTGCCTGTCTTTTTTAAATTTTTGTATGCATTTCTGCCTCATTATGCAAATGAGGAGGGGCTGTGTCTCAAGGGGTCATCTTCTCTGCTATTGGTGGACCAGTCAGACAGGAGAGCTCCTACTCTGCCTGCAGACATCAACGATCTTGCCCCTCACACAGTCAGATGGCTTCCTTCAGTGCACTGAGGTGTTTAACAACTCTGAAGACACTACCAGCAATGTCTTCCTTCTCTTTTCATGTAGACGCTCCGACAGACAGTGCTTTCAGTTTGCTGCATGCATGGACACAGAACTGCGGTATAGGGAGAAGCACACGGTCAGCTGGCTGCAGCTAAATCTGGAGTGCACTCGTATTCAATTCTGTATGGTAAATTCAGTTTTAACGGAGCAGAGCGAGCTGACAGGCAGAGTTAGAGACTTTTTCTGTCCGTTTCTCTCTTTACAAAGACGCATGTTGCAGTCAGAGTCTTCTCTGAGATGCGAGCACGACATACAACACAATTTATCAAATTACACATCGGATATACAGTATGAAAATAAGATTGATTGGATTATACTCACAGGAAGTATAAAACCTGTTACATGCGTCTATTAAAAGTAAAGTAACACAAAATGTCAGGGAAATTACTTTACTTAGATTTAAGTACTGCAGTTGTACATTTGAAATACCTTCCTACCTTTCTGATAGGAAGCCTTCTTGAGGTGGTATAAAACATTTCTTCATATATTCTGATTTGAGTTGTGGACAACTATGACCACATGAATTAAAAAAATTAAACATTTCACTGCCCAAGTCAGCTATAACACAAGTCTTGTTCATTAGACTACATGCTGTACAGTATTTGTGGACAGATTTTGTCCCAGGATTTATTATGCATTTCTTCTTCTTCGTTGCATGGTTTAGAATAATAAGGTGAGAAATGGGTCTGTTCTGAGTTCATCCTGCACTGCAGCAGCTAATAAAGTCCATTTAATCCCAAAAACGCTTTTCTTTTAGGCAGGCTGGAGCAGAAACACAGTAACGATGAAATGTGTGCTGTTCTCACATTCTTCCTCTGTATGTACACATAAACAACAAGGCAGGGAAATATAAAAGGAATTTATTTTATTGTTTGGGTACATTATTGTTCAGTGTACATGCTCACATCTGAAACAAACTTTACGTGCTTGATAACTCTCCCACCCCGCAGACATCTACACGTCAATACCGATTTATATTCATAGCGGCAAGTGCTATGTAGCTCCACATAGGGGACACAGGAAGTGACATATAGCACCTTCTTGCAGCGTCATAACCGCGTAACAAATTCACAGCCGCACCGGCAGAGCTCCAGAATGTGCAACTCGGCCGGCTCACACGCGGACGCGCTTACAAGTGCGAGGGCCCGCCCAACGCTGCTTGCAGCTTTAATTTTTTTTTTTATTTATTTTTTTTTTTCCTGCAAAGTAGGCCCAAATGACATGGCCTAAACATACTCGAAAACTCACCAAAATTTGCAAACATGTCAGAACCGGTGAAAAATTTCGTATTCTACAAGTTTCGCACATGGGCATGGCAAAATGACTCGCTAGCGCCACCTAGAAAATTGGAAAAGATTAGCCCCTCGTTCACGTTCAACCTACATGTACGAAATTTTCTGGGGACATGTATCGTATCAAGACGCACAAAAAAGCCTCAAGAACCCATAGCCTAAAGTAAACAGGAAGTCGGCCATTTTGAATTTTACATCAATTTTGGATGATTTACACACTTCGTACTTTAACGAACTCCTCCTAGGGATTTAGTCCGACCGACCTCAAATTTCTGCTGTGCCTTCTAAAGGCATTGAAGATGAAAAGTTGTGCTATTTGCAAGTTTTCGTCAATGGGCGTGTCCGTGGCGTGGTGTCAAAGATCAGCTCTTCGCCATGACACGGAAGTTGTCGTAACTTCAGTGTACATGCTCACATCTGCACCAAACTGTACATGTAGGATGAGAGTCCCGCCCTGAACACATGTACATGCTGACATTCACCCACAGTCATAGCGCCACCTGCTGGCAACAGAAAGTGACTTTAACGAAGCAGCCCCGCCGCACGTTTCACCTACGTGCACGAATTTTCTGTGGTACGTGTATCTTGTCCAGACGCACAAAAAAGTCTCTTGGAGCCATAGCCTAAACCCAACAGGAAGTCGGCCATTTTGAATTTTACGTCAAATTTTGGATGATTTACACACTTCGTACTTTAACAAACTCCTCCTAGGGATTTAGTCCGACCGACCTCAAATTTCTGCTGTGCCTTCTAAAGGCATTGAAGATGAAAAGTTGTGCTATTTGCAAGTTTTCGTCAATGGGCGTGTCCGTGGCGTGGCGTCAAAGATCAAGTCTTCGCCATGACACGGAAGTTGTCGTAACTTCAGTGTACATGCTCACATTGGACCAAACTGTACATCTAGGATGAGAGTCCCGCCCTGAACACATGTACATGCTGACATTCACCCACAGTCATAGCGCCACCTGCTGGCAACAGGAAGTGACTTTTAACGAAGCAGCCCCCGCCGCACGTTTCACCTATGTGCACGAATTTTCTGTGGTACGTGTATCTTGTCCAGACGCACAAAAAAGCCTCTTGGAGCGATGCCC
This sequence comes from Micropterus salmoides, assembly GCF_014851395.1. Taxonomy (NCBI): domain Eukaryota; kingdom Metazoa; phylum Chordata; class Actinopteri; order Centrarchiformes; family Centrarchidae; genus Micropterus; species Micropterus salmoides. Next base: position 8,886,476 of record NW_024041150.1, read on the forward strand.
TAAAATCAACAGGAAGTCGGCCATTTTGAATTTTACGTCAAATTTTGGATGATTTACACACTTCGTACTTTAACGAACTCCTCCTAGGGATTTAGTCCGACCGACTTCAAATTTCTGCTGTGCCTTCTAAAGGCATTGAAGATGAAAAGTTGTGCTATTTGCAAGTTTTCGTCAATGGGCGTGTCCGTGGCGTGGCGTCAAAGATCAAGTCTTTGCCATGACACAGGAAGTTGTTGTAACTTCAGTGTACATGCTCACATCTGAACCAAACTTTACGTGCTTGATAACTGTCCCATCCCGAAGACATCTACACGCCAATACCTATTTATATTCATAGCGGCAAGTGCTATGTAGCTCCACATAGGGGATACAGGAAGTGACATATAGCACCTTCATGCAGCGTCGGATCCGCGTAGCAAATTTACAGCCGCACCGGCAGAGCTCCAGAATGTGCAACTCGGCCGGCTCACACCCGGGCGCGTTACAAGTGCGAGGGCCCGCCCAACGCTGCAGGACCAAAAATGCCATGGCCGAATTTTGTGTCGCATTCCAGCCCTGGATTGCAGTCACAGTCGGAGGCCGATATATTCTGGTGGCCCAACATACGCAAGCTACTAACAGCCGGCATTATTGTTTGTTTTATTCTGAGGGTGGGCCACCTATATCTCTTATATTTTTATAAGGTTGTTTTTGGGAGTGGTACAATTGTAAGTGAATGTGTTTGAAGTGCCTAGAACATTTGCCTGCCATATTACTGTTTAGCTTTGCCATTAAGGTCAATAGAGTGGAACTTCAACTGCTGCATTTTTTTTCTTATGTGATGTTTGCCTGAAACAGGTAATTGGGCGGTGAAATATTTTTATTTCGTTGCCAGTATTGATTCTGGGGCTTAATTGGGCTTAATAAATGTTTTGTTTTTAAACTTAGTTTCAATAAGATTTATTTGATTAAGGTACACTGTGTAGAAGAGTTCAAGGGTGCATTGTGAGTCAGACCATCCACACCAGTAGCCAGGTTTTATTCTTGTACCAATAGACACACACACTCGACACATATCAGACACACATTACAGTTAGTATTCATATTGAGTGTAAGTAACCGAACCTGGACGCTGTTCATGAGACCTGTAGGGCAGAACAGTGTTACATTCACTTTACGTGTCTTTGTCCAGTGTGTTGTCCTTCTTTTTACCTTAGTGTCTAATGATTTGTTTTGTTAAATATTTATTTGAACCAGAGTCAAATTACTTGTATGTGTACACATAGCTAACCAGTTAAGCTGATTGATACCAAAGAGAGGTTTTCAGGTATTCATTCTTGTTTTTCTCAGCTGTATGTACGACTACTTGGAGCTGCGTGATGGCTCCACTTCCAATGCTGGCTTCATTTCCCGGCTCTGTGGCAACACCCGACCATCTACCCAACATTCAACAGGTTCCTCCATGCTGCTCAGGTTTCGTACCGACAGCAGTGTCACACACAAAGGCTTCAAGGCAAAGTACTCCATAGGTAGGTAAATCACACACAATGTGAAGAGGGTTTTCCAAATCGAGGTCTTGGTTTTTGGATAAGGATTCAGATCAAATTATGATATACTGTCGTATGGACTGGCGACCTGTCCAGGGTGTACCCCACCTTTCGCCCAATGTCAGCTGGGATTGTCTCCAGCCTCCCACGACCCTGTTTGCAGGATAAGCAGTTGACGATGGATGTAGTATAAAGCATATCCTACATAAGTATACAAACACACTTTGAGCCACTTTCTGTATTTGTTGTGTTTGGAAATATGTCACTTGAAATTCTTAGGTGTGAGCTGCCACCGTTTCTGGTTGAGAGACTGTCACTGATGGTGTCAGGAAACTGCAAGTCCTACATAGAGGGTCGTTTTTTCATTTTGTCTCTTCAATTCCTCACAGCAACATGTGGAGGTACCTACATAGGTCAGCGGGGTATGATCCACAGCCCTGGCTTCCCAGGAAACTATCCCGACAGCTCCATCTGTGAGTGGTACCTGGAGGGGCCCACCGGGCACTACCTCACTCTCAGCTATGGGAACTTCAGCCTGCAGGCCGCTCCAGGATGCTCTGCTGACTATGTGGAGGTTAGAGAGTACAATGCCTCAGGTGAGAAGACAAGAGGATGGGTTCAGCTACTTTTCTTGTGTCTTAACCAACATAACCAGTATACAATGCATTAAATACCATTTTAGAAATTCAGTGTGATTGTGATGGACCTTAGTTTTAAAGTGGCTTCACACATTTCCCATTTCAGATGTAAATGTTACAATGTGTGCAAAACATGTAGTGCTTATCCCAAAGCTGTATGATTCCTTGTATGCACACAGCAGAACAAGTTCCTGGTTAGGTTTGAATCTGTGTGTGTGTTGACAGCTTCCTCATGTCAGTGCAGTTGGTGCATTGGCTGTATGTGGAGAATAAACACGATCAACTTGGATGCAAGTCAGTCATAGACTTAATATTTGATCACCTTCCTGTGCTGTTCTGTGTGTGTAGGGCGCCTACTGGGCCGAAACTGCGGCAGCAACCTCCCAGCTTCCATGGACACGTCCAACAGTTTTGCTTATGTCAGGTTTGTCAGTGATGCTAGCGGAAGCGCAGCTGGCTTCAGTCTGTCTTTTGAAGCCAGTGTTGAAGGTATGATCATTTTCCTAACATTATAAAAATCAGGATCACAAACTGCATTATATTTACATGATATTTACACATGGGTAAACATGCGAATGTGAGTATTGTCACCAGAGACAGTGGTAACAGAAGCTAGCCGCTAAAAGTCCTGACGACTTTTAGTGGCTAGCTGCTGTTCCACTAGCTTCTTAAATTCATTCCAGTCTCTCACTTAGGCCTTTGTCCATTGGTGTTGGTGAAAAATGAAACATGTGGGGTGTATTATAAATATTGTGTTATAAATTAACATTAACTACAGCACTTGATATAAGATTTGAAGCCTTCATGATTTCAACTGTTGAACAATGATTAATTTGTTCAAAAACTAACGCTCCAATCAAGATAAACTTATCCATGATACCCACACAAGCTCTTGTTTAATGTTATAAAAGCTCTCCTCTCGACCCAAACTGGACCTTGTGGATACCCAAAACTGGACCTTAATAAAAACAGCCAGATCCAGGAAGGACACCAACACTACTGGTGATGAGGAGAAGAAGAGTAAACGCAACAACATTGCAACATTGTGATTCCCTGCGTGTCTGGAGTGTCAGGGAAACTTTCAACAAACACCACATCCCTGTGTTTTTTAATCCCAGAAACATGCTAAGACCTAAAGACCACACATCCACAAGAAATGCAGTCTAGTGTATGCTGTCCAATGCAGTAAGGAATGCACTGACCTGTATATTGGGTAAACTTAACAATCTGTGCACAGACGTATGGCTCAACACAGAAGGGCCAACTCCTCAGGTCAAGACTTTACCTACATCTGAAGGACAATGAACACTATTTCAGTGACATCAAGGTACATATTCTGGACAGGGTGGACAGATGGTTGAATGGTGAGTGAAAAAGGCCATTTACACCAGAAGAGAGAAACAGTCTCTCAACAGGGGAGGAGGGCTAAGACACCACTTATCCCCCACCTACAATGCTGTCTCTTCCCAAGAGACTGAACAAACGCTCACATTTGGCCTCATTTGACAATGCCAATGATGGCTGTTCAGACTTGGCTTCGGGTGTCTCCAGTAACCACAAAGACTGTCGTTACAACAGCCAGGAGCACTAACAAACCAGTAGTATCTATCACTTTGATAACAACCCCGAAGGTGAAACATCTTCAAATATCTTCAACCAAGTCTAGTGGCCCTTGATTTGAACCTTCCTTGAATAACTAAGACCTGGATGACTGAGAATCTTCACAGACAACGTTTGTTCAAGGCCGCCAAAAATATTATGTCCATCTCTTGAGACAAATGGAGTTGAACTGCACTGCATCCTGTTGAACAATGGTACAGGGATGGATGTTTAGTCCTTTGCAGTATTACAAATGTCAATTTTAATTTGGCTTTTCTTACTTCTGGAACACTTGACATTATTTCTATTTATTTATGCACAGTTACCACTTTACTAGACCATTTTAATCTTGTATTAACATGCATCTGGATCTTAACCTAAAACACATGGAAGTTAATGTTGGTGTAAATGCACACAGAATGCATTGCAGTCAGTATGCAGCTGGATCATCCAGACCATACCTGGAGGGGAAAGCTGCAGCTACTACTTCATCTGCAAAGGAAACTCTCAAACCAACCAATGCCTATTAACCCAGGCAGTCTTGCTTTGTCAACATGTAGATTCTTTGAGAATCACTATTTTTATATTCAGTGTATGCATTGACTGTAATTCATTTCACACTGACTGCTGTTGAATTTCTCTCTGCTGGCAGAATTACACTTACTGTAAACCCTTTTTGTGTATTTTTATCCAGTAAAAATACTAAACTTGTGCTGGTTGCAGCTCGACCATTGTAATGAGTGCTCTATTTCATGGTCAACAAAATACCTTCAGATTTTCCTTGTTGGAAACACAAAATAAGCAAATAATATCTTGAAACTATAACATCATACATATCATTTGTAAGTCAGCTAAATATGTAAGACTATTGCATTACTATTGTAACTACATGTTAAGCATCGAACATTAAATGGCCCCACATTTCCATAAATGTTTACTCTATTTTAATTTAGGCTCACAGAGATGGAAATTGATTCACAAATCTCATGCTGGATGTCTCTTTGTTGTACTTTCCCCTCCTCCTATTGCAGCCTGTGGAGGAGAGCTGAATGCCCCCTCCGGAACTATCTCCTCTCCCAATTACCCCAACTTGTACCCACACAGCCGGGTGTGTCGCTGGGAGCTGGTGGTGTCACTAGGCCGCCGGGTCACACTCACAATCGATGACCTACGGCTAGAAGATTCTGGTGCTTTCTGTGCTTTTGACTACGTTGATGTGAGTCCCTTCTGCCAACATTTCCTGATGGTTCATCACTTTACGTTTTCCACTTTAGCTTGCTCCTTATTTACGTTCACATATTAAACCAAGATGTAGTTGGTCACCGCAAAATATGATTTCAATTAGTACTTTATTTTTTTTTCATGGTTTTCACACCTCAAATGTAGTTGGATGGTGGCAGAGGAATCACCGGCAGACATCTCAAAACCTGGACAAAGAATCTGAAAAAACCCAAACTACCAGTGTGTTAGACACTACTCTGTGTTTTTGTTTTTGTTATTTGAGCATTCCAATGACCACTTAAGGCATAACTAGGAATTAATAATTCACCTAACAATACTTTGAGGCAGGAAACTTGAAATTGATTATCATTGAGGGCATAAATGTAAGTTAAACCTCCAGCTGTTTAAAGGGGTCAGAAAAGTGTTCAAAGTGTGAACGATACAAGGACTAAATCTCCCTGATGAACTACAAAAATTTTATGGAATTAATAATTAAAACTATTGGATTTCTTGGTGTCTTACTTCATTGTGACTGTAGTCACTGTTTAACTCATCACTACATCTTAAGGTTTTGTACAAACCTCTTTGTGTAAGCCCATAGAACGTATTACAGTTACACAGTTATAACTCCAATAGAAATGCCTTGCAACAGACCCAGTGCCCGTGTGTCTCCATGATCTACATTTGTGACTTCTAGGTTCTGAACGGGTTGGCAGCTGATGCCCCTTACCTGCAGCGATTCTGTGGTACAGTACCAGCAGGCACCCAGGTGAGCTCCTCTGGCAACACCATGGCCATTGTGTTCCACACTGACGCCTCTGTGTCCAGTGGTGGCTTCATGGTTTCTTACTCCTCTGAGGAGCCTGCAGGTAACATGCTCACTTGGACTTCTACTTACAGTGCAACATATTTAAGATAATCCAAAAGCTTTACAGTGCTGCTTATAATACACCCTGGATAACCGTCTCACCCTCTACACGACAAGCTGTGGCAGGTGGGATTTATTTTCTCCATTTATCTGAACTTATTGCTGCTGCAATGCCTGAATCTCATTTCTGGGGATCAGTTAAGGTGAATCTTATCTTGTCTTGTCCCTATCCATGTGGTAAATGCTTAAACACGTGTAAGGCAGAACATTGCAGGTACAGATTTTACAGGATTATTGCCAGACATTATGAACAAAAAAAACCCTGCCTCTAATGATCACCTTGGATTCTTTTGGAAGAGTCATACTAATAATAAATCCTAGTGTGGGTCCAAGGAATTCCCAGTCCAAGACCATTAGGTTCTGAAACAGTTTTTATTAGACATCACTATGCCAGTCACCAGAGGTTAGACAAGTGACATTTTTAAAGTCTTTGGGATTTCATCCATTAAAGCCTCCTCACTGTCTCACCATCTGTTAAGCTGACCCAGAGTAACCAGCAAGGGTGGTGGCTCTGCTTCATTGTTTAAAGGTAAATACTCTCACCATGACTTTGGCCCATGAAGCCACATGAAGCCCCTTGCTCTCAAATGAAGAGAAAATCCCAGCATCAGAGAGGTGTTTCTAATACTTCCTCTAACTCATTGTCACAGTCACAATTTCGTGCTGCCTTTTGTTAGAGTGTGGCGGTGTCCTGAACAACCCAGCCGGTGGGAACTTCACTTCCCCTGGGTACCTGGTGTCCAACTACAGCAACAACCTCAACTGTGAGTGGCTGATCCAGAACCCACAGCACATCAATTCCTCTATTGTGGTGCTGATAGAAGACCTGTGCCTGGAGAACCACCAGACTTGCGAGTCAGACTACCTCCAATTCCGCTTAAGTGAGTCCCACACAGAGAGCATTGGCTCTAGGATGCACTGATGGAAGTTGCTGCAAATACATTTTAGACCTGTGGTTTCTGAATCATAGACTAGAATGAGTAGAGCAGTATGCTGCAGTGTCTGCAGTGTTACCCAACGCTTCCAGAAAAGGTAGTTGGAAGTTGAAAGTGGATTTTATGACTCGCCACCCTCTCTCATTTCCCCCTCAAATCTAAGCTTGAGATACCAAGTTACCAGCTGAGACACTTCTTCACTTCAATATTTTAAGTTGTACATTATTAATGACATTTTCTGACCAATGAATTAAGTCTTCTTCAAGACATTCCATTAACATCAGAAGCCATACAGATAATATAGTCCCAAACAGCTCTTTTGCTTGTAATGTCTGTTTCCTGTCTGTTTTTACTTATGCCCAATATCAAATTGCCTTTGTGGACTAATAAAGTTGTATTCAATTGAACTGAATTGAATGACTGATCTGGTGGAAAATGTGTATTGAGTTTGAATTTATATGTTGGCTTCTGTTAGCATGTAGTTAGTATTTATTTGAAATAATATATTGTTATGGTGCAACATTACAGAAATAAAACTCTTTCCTTGCTTGTAGGGAATATGAAAGGGGTGGCTTTGAAAGGGGAATTGGAATTTTGGCGTTTTCACCATCATCCATGCATTTGTGCAATGTGTGCAAGATCTAAATTACGTGGGCATGATCCTGACTGTCTGTCCTGTGATAGACTGGCAACATGTCCAGGGCCTGCCAGATCTTTGCATATTACTATAGGTGTGCTGGGACAGGCTCAGCCTACCAAGACTCTGCATGGGAAAGCAGGTCTAGGAAAGTTATGGATGGATGGATTATATCCTGTCTCTATGCGTTAACCTTTCTACCCCCTCCCTCAGGTGACTCATACGGGGAGCTGTTGGCCAAGTATTGTGGTCAGACCATCCCCAGCATTCCTATTGTAGTCTTTACCCCAGACCTCTGGGTCCATTTCCAGACGGACGCCTCTCAGGGAGACCTGGGCTTCAAGGCCAAGTACTTGTTCTCTGGTAAGACCGATAATGACAGCTTCATGTGCCATAAAATATACTTAAATTCGAGATTGGTATTTATCTAGCAGTCGTAATGTTACCATCACATTCCTGATATGGATCATTCTTTCTTTGCAGAGTGCGGAGGCTGGCAGACAGGTGAGGGAGGGGTGTTATCCAGTCCTAATTACCCCAACATCTACCCCAGCCCCAGTCGCTGTGCTTGGCTGCTAGAGGCTCCAGTGGGCCACACTATTACGGTGAGTCAGCACCATAACCTGGAGCATGGAGCGGCATACTGTCTGTAACCATCATTTATTAGTTTGCTTTTATCATGACACTGTTTCTTCTGTATGAGTCGTATTTAGATGTTCTTACCCTGAGGGACCTACCACCATTACATAACACCTGAGCTCAACTAGCTCAATCTGTAGACACAGTGACAACAATTGGGGCATAACATAAAAAAATAAAATAAATAAAAAGTCAATGATAGATATGGTTGCATACTTTTGTTGTTGAAGCTGTTGGTTCCTGTTGAGGTTTGGAGCGTACAATGAATGTTATTATCACAGATCACGGTTGAGCCAAAATAAAGAGCTGATTTTTATTCTTCTACCTATACGAGATT